>NC_044503.1:32116983-32391983 GCF_902362185.1 Chanos chanos | reverse complement strand
TCTCCCTCACACTGTCTAACTGGAAGTTTTATGAGAATACCTAAGCGTAATAAACACAGACTGAACGGAACATAAACCAGTGAAGGAATAGCCCTTTGTTCTGTCTTTTATTCAAAACAAATCACTATTACATCAATTAATCATGATAATATGATTAAGCAGCCTAGGAGCCCTTCAGTTGTGAAAGAACCTGTATTGTCTTGATTTGAATGAACACAATTCATTTAAGTCCCTGAAGATGTGTACAGCAGTTAAGGCAGTTCACTTCCTGTTGGCTGCAATATTTTTTCATTGGTTAGTAAGAAGCGGAAAGAGACTTTCCCCCCTCAGGACCCTAACAACAAGGTCAGAGATAATAAACGTCACTTGTGTACTGTAAACCAATGAGGTCAGTGTGTGAGCTAAGACATAACCAGCCACTATGCCTCAGGGTGTCAGCATGCGCGCGTGTGTGCGTACAAGTATGAATGTCTCATGGGCTTACCACATACTCCATTGGACAACAACGCGCTCAGCTTGTATGTGCCTGTTTCCCTAAAAACACCACAGAGCGCATATAAGCTCACACTGACACACATACACACACACACACTCACTCACTCACTCACTCACACTCGGATTCATATAAGCACACAAAGACACAAAGCAAGCCTTCATTAGGACTTACACACATTGGAAAAAAAAAAAAAAAAATCCAATCAAGGGGCAGCTTTTCGTTATTGTTGAACCACAACCATCCAAAGAGAATCACGATTTTTACAATAAGCATCTAATCAACATTGGTTGAAAGCAATAGCGTTCTGAAGACCTGATTATCCCTGCTGTGAAGAAAAACAAAGTCAAATGACAGGAAGATGGACTCAGGTGTGTTCACACAAGTGCACTTTTAGGGCAGCTGCAATTAAATCCCTGGTGTGCTAGCTATTTCATCACTGAAAGGGTATGTGTGTTTGTGTGTATGTGTGTTTCTTTGTCATAGAGAGGGGAGAAAAGAAGAGAGAGAGAGAGAGATTAAATGACTGACTGTTTCATTTTTAGTTATGTGTGTGTTTGTGTATTAAAACTGTTGTCCTGCACAGACACACTACGGAATGAAAAGAATGACCAGATGGGAGGGGGGTGTGTGTGTTGTGGCTTGCCCAAAATTTCTCATGTTCCACAGTCACACACACACACACACACACACACACACACACATAAAGACACAGACAGACAGGCGCACAGAGTATGTGCATGTTTGAGCGTGTCTAGCAGATTATCAAACTTCTGAACACTTTACAGCATTAAAATACTGAATTTAGCTGAGGATCTTTAGTTACCAATAGCAACTCATTTGAAATGCTATGGCAACAATGCTTTTTTTCTTCATCAAAACTATATTAGACTAGACAAGGCAGCCAAACTGACGCACACATTTTATACTGCATTTAAGGCCAAAATGTCACCTGGAGAAGCTAAAGTGAACTCGACCGCTAAATGTATCCCGACTGAGCCCATACGAGACACGTTTACAGTTGTTCCACTATCGTTTTCTTACCGTAAAACATTTCTATCAAAGAGGGCTTGAGACATTCCGTTGGCCGAGATAAACTGAATATACAGATTTGAACAATTAGCATCCTTAGCTGGAAACAATGGGAGTGAATGAGATCACTGTTTGGCTGGTTCACATCTTGGCCTCATTACTTCCATTGTTTCAAACTGTGTGGATGCTAATGTTAGCATCTTGAAACTCAGCTATCACAGCTGACAGAGAGCACCGCATCCCAATCAACAGAGTTGTTTTGAGATTTAATAAAAAAAAAAAAAAAGACAAAAGTGTTGGGAGATAAAAAAAAAAAAACAAACAAACAAAAAAACAAAAAACAAAAAAAACTGGCATACCAGTCCTTTGATTATACATTCAGCTACATACAATGACACATCTACATTCCACTGTCAGTTTCGGCACTGGTCACTGGCATGCTTCCAAACCCAATCCTATGCTTACTGTTCAGACGACAGAACCCAAAACCAGCCCAACACTGTGCTCTTCTGAAGTGTTTTAACCAGAGGTGGAGACCATGCCTTTGCCAGCTTCCCTATGGTGCATAATGACAGGGTTTCCGGGTGGAGGCATTCTGTTAGAAGCTGTTAGGCTGGAATCGAGCTCGAGTTTGGCTGTATTCTACAGCGTCTGCTGGGCTTAGCTTTTCACAAACGGCTCAAAACGGACACATTTATCTCAAGGTTTCCATGCCCTTGTAGGGTTTTCCCTTTGGAAATGATGCCCCGGCATACCTTTCCTCTCCCCCTCCCGAATGCCAGTCTTTGCCAAGCAAGCGGATAAATCCGATGTTGATTTTTTTTTTTGCAGCTAGTGATGGATAAGATGTGATGGATGTCTGTTTAAAAATTGATTTAATGAATCCCTGGATGTCATAAACAGTCTGTAAACAAGCAAATTGGCTCTTGTGGGTATAACGTCAGCAGTTTCAGAAATATAACTACATAAATTCTGCATGTTTCTGAAGAAGTACTCTTGGGGAGGTGCACTGGGAACTTCTTGCTCACCAGTAAATGGTGTGAATTTTGTTGTGTGGGGACAGTTTAAAAAAAAAAAAAAAAAGACAAGAGGAGAAGGAATTCATTCTCAAGTAGGCAGGGTGAATTGTGAGTCTAAGCCAAAGGCTGCTGAAAGGCCTTTTTCTGTATGTGCCAATGAAACTGGCCATTATTAAAAACCACTGGGAGGTCAATGTTTACCAGACCCTGAAATGCTAAAAGGAGGAGCAAACGCTTGAACAAAAAGTTATTTGTTAACCACCGATATCACCTCAGAGGAAGAACTAACTTTGGCTTGACCATTTGTAGAGTTAACAAAAGGATCATGGGACAAGTTGGTCACATTTACAACCACTGGGCTCCAAATCCGTCGTTTTTTGAAATGACCCAAAGGGGACAACCTTAATTTAATAAAGACAAACATACCAGGGCTACAGAGTCGCAGTCGGAGTTGGAGTTGAGGAGTCGGAGTTGGAGTCGAGGAGTCGGAAGCAAAACTGGGTTACTGGAGTCGGAGGTGCCTTACATTGAGGAGTCGGAGTCTTTGTGCACCGACTCCACAGCCCTTAAAATTTACTGTGTGACAAACAGCCCACAGAAGAAGAAGAAGAAGAAGAAGAAGAAGAAGAAGAAGGAAGAGAAGGAGGAGGAGGAGGAGAAGAAGAAGAAGAAGAAGAAGAAGAAGAAGAAGAAGAAGAAGGAGAAGTTTATTGGTCACATACACACAGAGCAGTGAGCAGTGAAATGCAGCCTCTGCCTTTAACCCACCCTATACACCAGTGAGTACGCACACACTACAGCAGTGAGCACACACACTAGAGCAGTGAGCACACACACTAGAGCAGTGAGCACACACACTAGAGCAGTGAGCACACACACTAGAGCATCGAGCACACACACTAGAGCAGTGAGTACGCACACACTACAGCAGTGAGCACACACACTAGAGCAGTGAGCACACACACTAGAGCAGTGAGCACACACACTAAAGCAGTGAGCACACACACTAGAGCAGTGAGCACACACACTACAGCAGTGAGCACACACACTAGAGCAGTGAGCACACACACTAGAGCAGTGAGCACACACACTAGAGCAGTGAGCACACACACTAGAGCAGTGAGCACACACACTAGAGCAGTGAGCACACACACTAGAGCAGTGAGCACACACACTAGAGCAGTGAGCACACACACTAGAGCATCGAGCACACACACTAGAGCAGTGAGTACGCACACACTACAGCAGTGAGCACACACACTAGAGCAGTGAGCACACACACTAGAGCAGTGAGCACACACACTAGAGCAGTGAGCACACACACTAGAGCAGTGAGCACACACACTACAGCAGTGAGCACACACACTAGAGCAGTGAGCACACACACTAGAGCAGTGAGCACACACACTAGAGCAGTGAGCACACACACTAGAGCAGTGAGCACACACACTAGAGCAGTGAGCACACACACTAGAGCAGTGAGCACACACACTAGAGCAGTGAGCACACACACTAGAGCAGTGAGCACACACACTAGGAGCCAGGAGCAGTTGGCAGCCACAGGCGCCCGGAGACCACTCTAGGTCTTTTTGCCAGTCGCTCGGTCGAAGGTCACTGATAGGAGTATTAATCCTAGCATACATGTCTTTGATGGTGGGAGGAAACTGGAGCACCCACAGGAAACCCCCACAAACACAGGGAGAACACGCAAAATCCACACAGAAAGGCCCGGGATATGAACCCAGGGCCTTCTTGCTGTGAGGCAACAGCACTAACCACTGAGCCACCGTGAAGCCCAGAAAGCCACCGTGAAGCCAAACTGTGTTTAATCTTGAATTTTCCTCGGGATTAATAAAGGATTTCGTAGTCGACTCCACCAGTCAAATAAGGTATATGGCAGATAATGTATATGACTCCATTCAAACAGAATCTCCTTTAGGCAGAGGGGGAGTTTGCAAGAGTCTAGACACAACACACATTCTGCATTGGGATAACGTGCTATCAGTGCTAATTTCTACCATCATGCAAAATGCAGTGTGTGTACACTTATTGACCAATCAATTTAAAAAAAATCTAACAAAAATCTTACTGTTAAAGACCAGATTTCCACTTTCCTGTGCCATCGTAAGCCAGAAGACTGGTCAAAGAAAAGCATAAGGGTTTCATTTTCTGATAATAAGAACTGAGGGCCTTTGAACGCTTCACAAAGGGGTTAAAGAGCAGACGCCATGCCAAGAGGGGTGTGAAAAAAAAGTCAGCGTCAGAAACACCATATACCAAACGGAAACACAACTTCACACATCTCACACTTGTGGCTATAGTTGAACCTTGTTCTACCTTTCTTTGTTCCCAAACATAAAATAAATTAAAAGCACATTCAATTCCACAAAAGAAGAGAAAGAGAGAGAGAGAGAAACGAGAGAGAGAGAGAAAGAGAGAGAGAGGGGGGGGGGAGAGCGAGAGAGAGAGAGAGAGAGAGCGAGAGCGAGAGAGCGAGAGAGAGAGAGAGAGAGAGAGAGAGAGAGAAAGAGAAAGAGAAAGAGAGAGAGCGAGAAAGAGAGAGACAGAGGGAGATTCTCTTAAGTGTGCATTAAGTAATAATCTCAAATCATGCTTCTGCGACGTGATTGGGTAAAAACTGGGGGAATTGTGGGAAATTGTAAATGCTTTTTTTTTTTTTTTTTTGTGAGTGGACATTATATTCACTCCAGCTTCTGCAGTACAAACATGTGAGGTTTCTATTTTAAGGACCTCTCCCTCCCTCTCTCACTCACCCACACCAGTCCCTGTAAAATATGCAGTCCTTTTCTTTCCCTCCCTTCCCTGGGACTATTTTTCCTTCTTCTCTCTCTCTCTCTCTCCCTTTCCCTCTCTCTCATTCTGTCACTCTAGCAGTAGAGTTCTTCTATAAGTGTTTATTAGACTGGATCTTAACTGTTTAAAAGTCTTGGCAGAAAGAGCAGCCTCTGTTTGACATAGAGGATCTTACTAAAAAGGTCGTTTTGAACTGCACTTAAACGTCTGGAACAAGCCTCCTGTCGACACTATGTTTATACCATTCATCTTCATATCTGAACGTCCTTTTTCTATCCTTTAAAATGACTAAGCATGTTTGGAGTGGTTTGACCTGTGAGGATAACAACAGCCCTCTAAAACCTCAGCTAATACCAACTTCGTGAGAAATGGAGAAATGGAGAAACTGAGGTTTAAAATTGCAATAAATTAACAACAACAATAACAACAAACTATCACTTACACTTGTCTTCAGTTATTCACATCTGCTTAACCTCTTTTTTCTCTCTCAGAACTCACTCTCACCTTTCTCTCTCTCACCTGTCAGGTTTTTTTTTTTTTTTTCCTAGGGGCAGCCTTCGTAAATGATAAACATAAACCGTTCACCTTCGGCACTTGATAAACAGAGCACCTTTTTTTCCCCCCAGTATCTCTCACTCTGTATATTCACACGGACCTTCCCTCTCATACTCTCTCACCTCTCACTCATTCATTGACTCTGATGCTGGCCTCTGGTTACTCACTCTTTTTAACTCCCGTACAACTGATTAACACGTCTTCTCCCTCTCAGAGTGACAATGCGACAATGTCTGGTTGCATCTAAACCTCCATCTATGGCGAATTCTAGCCCTAGACTGCTCCCTTTGTGTCGAGAGAGTCATTTTCAGACAGGGAAACCCCACACCAGACACTGTGACACAATATCAAAGGAAATGTCACGCACAGGACACTGGGACTTGAGGTCCAAACGCTGGGAGGTCCGGCGATCTTTGACCTCTCTGTAGGATCCTGACCAGAACAGAAAAGGAAACGTTGTCGCGGTAAGAGGGGCCACACATTCACGCGCATTCACAAGGGTTAGAGGTCGCCCACCGTCCCCGACCTCTGAACCTGGACTGACCTTTTAGTAACAGTCACAGTGTAAGAGGTTCTCCTGCCGTGCGAGCAGCTATGGACGGTGACTTAAGCAGAAAAGTGTGTGAAAGTACCACACAGCGGCCCGGATTGCTTATGAACATGAAGCACAGCAGGAAGGTATCGTACCACAAATGTGGCACGGTGCCCGTGATCATTCTGATAACAGCGCAATTAAAAAGAAAGCTGCGCAAATTAAACAGGTATACAAACCAGATACACGCACAGTCGTGACAGACGTTAAAGAAGCCAGTGGGCATGCAACTATAGGCAGACTTAACCCTGAACCATAATTTTGATATTGTGCATTCATGTGTGCATGAGAAAAAGAAAGAGGATGAAGAAAAAGAGAGAAAGAGAGAGATGGTCAGCGAGAGAGAGAGAGAGAGAGAGAGACAGAGAGAGAGAGAGCGCACGAGAGAAACAAAGTATGTGGGGACAACAGTAACAACAAACCTTGATTAAAAAATTAAACAAAGCATAATGAATTGTGTGTGTGTGTGTGTGCACGTGCGTGTGTGCACGTGTGTGTGCGCATGTGTGTGACTGTTAAGTGACAGTCATGTACAATGTGGTGGAAGAACAGAACAGGAAACAACCCCCAACAAACCCTTCGTTCAATAAAGGACCAAGCAACAGAAGAATGAGAGGCCAGAGAGAAAGAAAGAAAGAAAGAAAGAAAGAATAATAAAGCACAAATATTCAAATCTACACTTATAGGGAGTCTCAAACACACCTGCATACATAGCCTACCCTCACCCTAAATTTCTCATCAGCAAAAACTGCACAGGATACACGATATACCTCGGACCAGATGCACTGCAAAACAGTTTTATGTGGCTAGTACACAATAGCACATTACTCATAAGAATGTTATTGGGGTTTTTTTTTGCAAAACAGCTTAGACCGTACATCCTGTTACATTCATTGCTGACCACATATATACAATGAAATAAACAACAGGTCTAGATTCATATCTGCCTCTAAAATTCATGTGAAGTGGGTGTGCAAAGTTCTGCAGCAAATTTCATGACATGGTGAAACCCCTGCTCATGTCAGGGCGAACAGCAGCGATGGGATGGATGCGTTGAGTGACGTCTGCTCTGTTCTTTGAATTCTGTTCATATCACTTGCTCAGTAAGACAGCGAGAATCAGTGAACGTCAGTTAGTTTAACCGACCAACTGCTTCGGGAAGCCAAAGAGCGGCGCTGACGGAATAAACAGGTTTATTCATTTGACCTGCCTATGGTTTTACCTGATGAGGGTCATTTCAGTTCTTCCTAAATGTATGACACAGAGTCAGATTACTCATGCGCAGGTTTAAGCCTGCAGACAAAACAAGCAATGCCCTTACACGTGTCCGGACACATACGGCCAACAGTATCGCGTAAGACCCGAAGACGGGCAGCAATAAAGAGGTAGTAATTCGATAGTTAGCGCCTGTCATAAACACGGGCACTACAGTCATTGTTACCATTTTCCCTCATGATATTCAATAGTTCTTCCCTCTATTCGTTCCCTAAAAAAATGTTTGCAAAACCAATCTGAACTTCTTCAAAAAAAACAGGGTGATAGTGTGTGTGTGTGTGTGTGTGTGTATGTGCGCGTGCGCACACACACACACACACACACACACACACACACACACACACACACTACAAGATCAGTGAGAGGGATATGTGAACGAGTCTTTCTCTCTCGTCTGTTTTGACAGGTAATACAGAACTGCCCCCATTTGGCCAGTACTGATCAATATCTCTCAGTCACTCAGACATGTCAGGAAAAAACCTTCAAAACATGCCAGCTTTCTCCTAGGAGATTGAGTGTGTGTGTATGAGCATACAGGTGGTGTGTGTGTGTGTGTGTGTGTGTTCATATTATATCAGTCGGTCTCAGTGAGTCAATTTACCGGTGAAAATAATTGAGATTGTCAGCCCAGTCTTCCAGGCTGTAATCGGATGGGATCGGACAAAATATGGTGGCTTGGCTGACTGGTTAGAGTAGCCTGCATGCTAGCTGATAAAGTATATAGGGAGGAGGGAGGGTAAGAGAGAGAGAGAGAGAGGGAGAGAGAGAGAGAGAGAGAGAGAGAGAAAGAGAGAGAAAGAAAGAGAGACAGATTGTTGGCTTAGAACTGCTTGTCTGACATTTTATCATACTGTGCTGTCTGACACTCTCATGAACTGCCTGTCGCCCACTTATCAAGAACTCAATAACAACAACAACAACAACAAAAAAAAAAGAAATTAAAAAAAAGAAAAGAAATTCCTTTTAAAAAAAATGGAACAAGTTCTAATGCTAAGCTCCAGAGCAAAACAAAACAAAACATATAAAAAAAAGTTTTGTTTTGTCATGTCTCACTTTCTAAAATGCCCCTGTTATTACAACACTCAAAGGAACAGACGTGTTTTTGTTTGTTGTTGCAAAACAATGAAGGCCTGTATGATCAATGGCAACACATCTGTTTAGAGTTGTATGGTTATTTAGGCCAATACAGTAGAGGACACGACCAGGTGACATGTTTGTTTTGAGGACTCCTCTCTACACCTGCTTGGGCTAACTAAATCCAGTCATTTTAAACATTACACGAATCTCTCACAAAACATTTCTGAAATGTGGATAAACTATCAGTCAAGGGTGCTGGGAGCTTCACCTCAAGCAAAGGTGGTAACTTGTACAGAATTATTCACGTCACAGGATTTTTCAAATTTCCTCTACAAAGCAAATCCAATAGGGTGCTTTTCAATTTTGAGCTTTCCAGACTGCCGATTTCAATATATATCCGCCAACACTGACAGTTATTAAACGCTCACAAAATCTGAAACAGCTATGGCTGCCACCTTTTGTCTAGGTTAAGATGAAAACTGGACAAAAAGCCTCCCTCGAGGGTCAGAACCGTGATATTACCTCACCAAATAAATCGTTGTATCAATCACTTAGTCGTAGATAATCCCGTTTGAGATTACACGGCTTACTACCTAACCACCTAAAGGTCTGATTCAGAGGTTAACTGAGAGAAATATGAGTTAAGCGTCTCCGGACTACAACACTTGAGCTCGTCTCCCAACGGCTGGCGACAGCTGCTGTTGTGTTAAGTTAAATATTATTCATCGCTTGAGTCCGTTTTGTGGGAGATGGGACAGTCTGTATCATTAAACAAATCTACAAGAAACCAGCAAGACAAAGTTGTTTTGACGTGATTCCTTAAGCAGGCTAATACAAATGCCTTTCATAGTTTAAATGGGGAAACACTTTAGATAGTCAACACAGATCACCACTTAACTGAATTAGGTGAGTATGCTCACAAACTAGCTCTCGATATAATTTGATTACCACCACCACGTTAAAATGACAGTCAAGCGATTACGAGTCAAAATGTATCGTTAAGCTTGGCTGGCTGAACTGGCTACTTCTACATTTGTAACGACTAACTTTCCCTTGCTGTTAAACTATTTAGTGAGTATCATATGCACAATGACAATATGAGAGCGTTACCACAATGATACTTTATGTAGTAAATAGCACATCGCAAAGTAAATAAACAGAAACACGGACGTGTAGACGGCCTATGTAGCCTGTTGGAAACATAAAAATAAAGTATCGATGACGGTGACAACGTTGAGCGAAAGAACTTCTAACCGAGTAGGCTACCGACCACGTTCCAACACGTAGTACTGAAATTTCCCGTCCGAAATCGCGCAGTCAAGAGTAGTCAACTTTCGCCAAAAACTTACCCGCTCTCTTCCTCTTGGCGCTGGAGTTCCTTTCCTACTGTCCAAACACTTTTGACCCACTTTCTAAAGAATCACATTGAAGCAACAGGACAGTACGGTTACAAGTGTACCGCTGTCTTGTAATCAGTTACAACTGAACAGAGAGCAAAAAATGATATGAAACTTTTCTTCTTTCCTCTCCCTTCCTTTCCTCCCCCTTCTCTCCCCCCTAAACCACGGTCCAAAAAAAAGCAACTTCCGTGATCGAATGGCTGCGTCATGTGGCTTGGAGTCCACACTAGCGCCCGCACCTGGCTCTCAAGGGAGAGCGCTCGGCCTTGACTGTTGTTTTCGCACAAGACGGGAAATTTCCCACATCGGGAGGTGAAGTCATAGTGAACACTGGACACTATGCTACATACAAACCAGTTGCCATACCGGAATAGGTCTCTAAGCCAATATTAATTAAGAACAGCTCTGTTCTCCAAATGTTTTCCTCAGAACATGACACAGAGTACGTCTTGTGAGACTGGAGTGTGAATTCTGTACTTTGGAGGGGAAACCACGGAGTCGTATTTGTTTTATCTATATTTGAAGACTTTGTTTCGTGTTTTTGGTTTCCTTTTGGTTAAAGCCACAATATTTTCTCTGAATTGTTCTGAGTTTTGTTTTAAAAAGAGAGCATGAACTGATACAAACAAAGATTGTACTTACCAATGCTCCCTGATCAGGATTATATAATATAGTCTTGGAAAAACTGTGATCCAATATAATGAACAGGGAAACCAACAATAACAGTAAAAATGTACTGCTGGCTTACCCAAGATAGGGGTCATCATCTGGCCAAAGCTGTTTATTAACAACTAGCACTTCTGGTGTTGAGGAGCTGGAGACTTCACGGTTTTAAGCCAGAGTGCTGAAAAATAGACCATATTTGGGCCATCCTGTCCTTGTGTCCACTCATTTCATCCTTTTAACTTTTGTCAGATGAAGACAGAAATTCAGTTTTCAGTGACTGTTAACTTTAAGACTGAATACTGATTTTTCCATCTTTCCTTAAAAACTTTTTACAGCAGTGATAAACACTGATCATTTTGTTTGACACCCCGTACGTGGGCTTATGAACATGTCACTTTTTTTTTTAATATAAACAATTTCTGCTGATTTTCTTATAATTAGCATCATACCTCACAAATGGTTTAGTCCTGTTTGTTATGTTGTAAAATCAGTAACTGGTGCCCATACGTTCACTACATTTACCTGGTGTCAAATTGGTGGAAGTTGTTAAGTGAGTGTCAAGCGACAGGTCTGAATATTTTAAAGCTACTTTTGCAACTTAAATTTTAACAGCATAATTCAAAGAAATAGACTTTGCTTTCATGTTAAAATAAGGGGAAACTACTTTGACTGTACGCATTTTGGCTAAACTAAGCCATACTGCTGAAACGTCGTTGTTAATGAGTAATTGAATTGGTAAATTTTGCTTATAACACATTCACCAACAGAAACGATTGCCCAGCAAGTTGGTCAGCTGATTTGAGTGACAGCAGATGTATCCAACCCAGAACAAGTTTTTTTTTTCTGGCTGCAATTTACAAATTTCCACAATTAGTTTTACTGGATAAGGGTATGCTGATGTCGGTGGTTTCGTTTTATGTGCAATTTCAGTGTCAGTCGCTTTAAAATAACATTTTTAGGAGAACGAAAAGACGTCATGAAACAACACAGCCGACGACCGTTCTTCCTCATTGTGAGCCGTGGTCCACAGCATGGTTATTTTGTCCCGCCTTATTTTCAGCTTATTGGCCAACTAACTGCGGGTGTCTTTGTCTTGTCCTATTCTAACTGGTTCGTTTTAGGTCACATGGTCTTCGCGTGACGTTGGCGATACATAACTACCGACGTTTGCGGAGCTCAGTGGGTGTTCATGCACTTACCTAACTGAATTTGAATTACTTACTTAGAAGATAAAGACTGGAAATGCACACTAGAAAATTCATGTTTTCCAATATTGCATGGTTTATACTAGTATCAGGCTAGAGATGTTACTGAAATTTGAAAAGCTTTAGTCGGCACAAAGAAGCGAACAGCTTTAGCACAGTTGACCGTGAGTAGCGTCACCCTTGGCCCAGAAGACGTGACTTACCGGCATGTCCAGTAACAAAAGTTAAGGAATTGTTCATACCGTATTGATAATTGATAATCCCAGCGCCCACTTTAGCTGTCTGGGATACTGCCCAATAGTGATCTTGGTTTCGAAGGTAAGAGGATTGTTTTAAATATTTTAAAACGTGAGCTTGCATTTTACTATAGCAGGCTTTAGTCGAAAAGTGAAACTCTAGCCAGACAACACTGGCAGATAACCTACGCTGAACTGATCTTTCAAATTTGTAACTCTAAAAGACAGCCTAAGAGGGGTCTTGTCCTTCAACAGGTTTTTCTTGGTTACTATATATTGTCTCATTACTAAGCCCATAGTCTGTAATTAAAAAAAAAACAGCGGTCAGTATTGGGTCTTCAAGTTAAATGTAAGACTGAAGTAATTACGATGTTCTCAACTGAGCAAAACTGAAGAGGCTCAGCTCTGCCTTATAGTTTTTAGGGAAAGTTATTATGTATTATGTTTTTCTTAAGCTCATTTATTTTCAAACGGCCTTATCTTTATTTCTTTAACTTGCAGTTATCTCATGTCAAACTATTATTGCTGTATAACTGTCATTCAGACTGTATGTTTCTATCTTTGTCAGACCCTCTACCTCTCTTCCCCGCTCCTCGTATTTTTGTGGTGCGTCTCCTTGGCCGTTCCTGGATTAAGGCCTGAATGTTGCAGGCCCTGCCCCGTTTAGGTAGAGCAGCGGTGAGGATCCGGAGAGTTGGGGCTCAGATCACTGCGATGGCCCAAAACTGCACTATCTCCACCCAGGAGAAAGGGGGTGCGACCACAGCAGCTATAATCATCATCGGAGATGAGATTCTCAAGGTGAGATTAGTCCAACCCAGATTGGTTCAGCAGGACGATGCAAGAATGTAATTGATGCCCAACTGAACTGCCAATCACAATGTCTGGAGTTAGGCGATGGAGCGATCTTGGAGTTAAGTGCCAAGCTCAGGGGCATAATTTAGACTGAACCATCATGCTTGGGGTAAAAACCCAGTAACCTCAAATTATTTGGACACATTTTTTGTTACCGTGATGTCATTAGTACTCTAGAGACTTGAATTTGGGCCCTCAGGTTAAATGTCTGAAGCCCTACCCACGGCGCTATACCTGTTTTAAAAGCTCAAGGCTAGAGTCATTACACTCCAAGTCTGACTGTACGGTTACTTGTGCTGTCTACATTCTGCAGTCAATCAGATGCTGAAGCCCAAGCTTGTCTACAATAATGTTATTATACTAGTACACAGCTAACTCAGTCAGATTAGAGTTTAGTTAAAAGACAGTGTTGTGTTGTTACACCACACAGACAATGCGACACCTAATTTAACACTAAATAAACTATGCTATGGAGTAAATAATGGCTGACTTGGTATGTAAATATTGTTTTATTTCCCTTTTGTCAGGGTCATACCGTGGACACCAACAGTACCTTTTTGTGCTGCGCGTTGCGGAAGCTTGGCGTATGTGTGCGGCGTATCACAGTCATTCCCGACGTCCCAGAGATCATCGCCAAGGAGGTGGCCCAGCTCGCTCCCACGGTGACCCACCTCATCACGTCCGGCGGCGTCGGCCCCACGCACGACGACGTGACGTTCGAGAGCGTGGCTCTGGCGTTCGGCGAGAAGGTCGTCGCTCACCCGGAGCTCACTCGACTCGTGGAGGAGTTCTTTGGGACCAGTGACCCCAACAGCCCCACCATGAAGTTGGCGATGGTTCCGGAGTCGTCCAAACTTAATTACGGCACGGACCCCCAGACCGGCCAGCGGCTGCGGTACCCGCTGGTCAGCGTCCGAAACGTGTACCTCTTCCCTGGCATCCCCTCCCTGCTGGAACGGGCCTTTAACGGCCTCACGCACTTATTCTCAGGTTCGGGCACCACCTTCCACACCCGGGAGGTGTTCGTTGACGCGGACGAGGCCGAAATTGCCTCTGCTCTGACCCGTCTGCAGGCAGGCTGGGGGAAGCGTGTTTCTCTGGGCTCGTACCCCGATTGGCTGAGCAACTACCACCGCGTTCGACTGGTTTTGGACTCTGACAACTCGGAGGAGGTGGATCGGGCTCGGGCCCAGTTGGTGGAGGAGCTGCCCAAAGGAAGCGTGGTTCCGCTGGTCACGGATCCAGTGTCCATTGCTACTGAAGAAGTCTATTCACTGTCTAACAGCGGTGAGAGAGAGAGAGAGTGGGAGAGAGAGTGAGTGAATGAGACAGAAAGTGAGTGAGAGACAGAGAGAGAGAGTGTGGGAGTCAGAGAGAGAGGGAGTGAGTTAGGATGCAAGAGAGAGAAAAACCAACAGGGACAGAGACAGACGGATGGAGGCAGCATGTTGTGAGTCAAGCATAGAAAAGTTGAGTTGTAGACAGAAATATCCCTGATGGTGAAGGACAGAGAGAAAGACAGGTGTCAAAGAGAAAGAGACAGAGAAGAGAGGGAAAGGTAACGTAGAATAGAATGTGTGCAGACATCGTAAGGGAGACTGGAAAAAAAACACAGACCTGTCAAAATGTGTGTGCTAGCCCTCCAAATGGTCTGGGAATTAGGCTGTGCTCTCCGAGCAGTACAGAGGAGTTATGCTGATTGTCAGTGGTTTCAGGCTTAGCCACGGGGCAGAGGACTCTAGGTTCTCACAAACCTTACAGGCATGTCTTTAATAGATAAATCTGACCATGCTGTTCAAGCCTTACGTCTAAATGAAGTATGTTCAAATCCAATTTCACAGCAGAGAAGTCATCATAATCTTTTTTTTTTTTTTTTGCATTCATAATACAGTTGCTAACCGTGCAGGCGTACACGCTTGTTGTTATGTGTGTACGCAACTACGTTTCCCATAGGCACACCGCTGGGGTCGAAGGTGGCAACAGCATTGAAGACCATAGAAACGGCATTGGATCAGTATGCAACGAATGAGATCTGTGTGGGATTTAACGGTGGAAAAGATTGCACAGCCCTGCTGCATTTGTATTACGCTGCACTGAAACGGTGAGAAGGAGAGACACGGACGGAGGGAGCAGTACCTGGAAGAAAAAAAAAAAAAGGGCGGGTTAAAAAAAAAGAGACAGGATGAAACGAATCCAACTTCTGTTTTGTGAAATTAGGGAAATGATCCGTTATTGCAATAAGCGATATATATCGTCCTTACCTTCGCTTTGTCATTCTTTTTCATTTCCTTTTATTATTATTATCATTTTTTTTCCCCCTCTTCTTGATCACTCGTTCTTTCTCTCTCTCTTAGGCGCTCCCCGGACGGTAAGGACAAAGTCAAAGCGCTGTACATTCGCATTCTCTCTCCCTTTCCAGAGATGGAAAGATTTCTACAGGACACAATCAAAAGGTAAAATGAGCCGTCGCACCCCCCCACCCCCCCCCCCCCCCGCCTCCACACAATCACTCCGTTCTTTCACCGATTCTTTCACCGGTTTGCAGAAGCTCCGTCCTTGAAGCTACAAGTCTGTTTTTTTTTTTTAATATGTGAATAATGCATAGACCAGGATTACTCCTGTTGAATATGTATTTTCTATTCAACATTATCACGCCGTTGATGGTACTGTTAGAGTCTTTGACCCCCCAGACGCATACGTAATTCACTCAGAGTCAAGCGTGGAACCGCCGTACACCCCGATCTCCTCCGGCTCATTATTTGGCACGTTTCCATCCTGCCACGTTTCAGGTACGACCTGGAGCTTATCTCTGTGGAGGGCAGTATTCGGCAGGCCCTGAATGACGTCCGGGAGAGGAGGCCGGAACTCCGGGCCGTCCTTATGGGGACCAGACGCAGCGACCCCTATTCACACACGCTCACGCCCCTCTGCCCAACAGACCCTGGCTGGCCCGACTACATGAGGGTTAACCCCCTACTGGTGTGTGAAGATCACCCTCACATACACATACACACACACACACACACACACACAGACTAGTATGCCAGGACTACCCATATTCCACTTACACACTGCATATGATTGGGTGCCGTATGATTCATTGTGTTAAGGTACAATTCCTGACTTTATTATTTACCTTATTATTACCCAAGTACATTTATGACAAGATTATAACATAGTTGTGGCGTTTATGAGTTTTAAAAGAATGCCCAGCCTTAGTTGCAAGGACCTCTCTCAGAAATGGCGTCGTTAAAAGCAAAGTCGGGCGTATCGCGGATGTCGGCAGAAACGTTCCTTCGGCTGTTCGAAAAAATCATAAAATCCACCCGGCTGGACGGAGTAACGGTCGTGCATTTTAGTGTCTGACTCATTCACTCACACACACCAGCACCCACACACAAACGCTGCTAAATGATGTGAAAAATACCGGGGGAATGAATAGTAATGAATTCGACACTCGGTGAGAGACAGTCTAGCGAGGAATCTGTTCGGCTTATAAGGACATCATCATGCAGAGAGTTAGAGGCCATCCATGTACAAGGTTATTCAGCTCCATTGCTTTAAATTTTAACGTTATTTTAATAATCATTTTGACATACTCGATCAGTTAATGAATTCATTGTAAACTCTTTCTGTTTGCAGGATTGGACATACCATGACATCTGGTCGTTCTTAAGGACTCTGTATGTGCCATATTGCATTCTATACGATAAAGGGTGAGACCGGCCTTTTCTCTCTGCTCATCTATCCATCCATCCATCCATCCATCCATCCATCTATCTCAAAATCCCTCTTTGTCAGTCTTCGCTCATTCTTTATCCCATCCGTATTGCGAGATTGCCTTTCCACGTCAGTGACTGGCCGGTGCACTTGTCTGTTTACCCATAGGTACACCTCATTGGGTAGTATGGACAACACCCGGAGGAATCCTGCCCTTCAGACTGTGGACAGCAGGGGCGTGACCCGTTACAAACCCGCCTACCAACTGGAGAATGAGGAGGAGGAACGGAACTCCAGGGCATGATGTCACCTGGGGATGCTGTAGTCATGAAAATGTATGTCTGTGTGTGAGTGTATATATATGCATGTATGTTCGTATGTTCACATATGTGTGTGTGTTTGACTGCATGTGTGTGTGTGATGTGAGTTCTGTGATCTAACACAGAGACAAATGCTGTAGTTTATATTAAAAACTCATCCAGCGATCTGCGTCTCCAAGTGAATCATTTCTTAGGAGAAGTTAAGTATAAGGAAGATGTGGAGAAATACCCCCCCCCCCCCTCCCCACAAAAAAAAGCAACGGATTAACAGATGAGAAAGAGTGGGAGTGTGTACAGTGTTCAGTGTGGATTAGCTTTATCATTCTACACACTTCATTCACATATACTTATTTCAGTAATTACCCATTCATACAGAATTTCAGAATCAGAATGTGTTTTATTGCCAGGCAGGTTTACTCCTACCAGGAATGGTTCTTGGTGTGTAGGTGCACCATACAAATACAGCATACAAATACAAATATACAATACAAATACGAATACCGTACAAATACAACACTATAGTACAATGAATAGTAGTGAAACACAAACAAAAATCAAGAAACAGTGCAAGGAGCTGTACGACGTTCAGAATATTTTAAATGATCACATTATTAAAAAGGGGAAAAAAAAGTCATTTGTGTACCTCTTATGCATGTTAAAACAACATTCTACAGCCAAAAACACATTTTATAAAGAATTATGTAGTCCTGATTCTCTTCATCTTTTGAGGGAGACTAAGATTTTCTGCGCAGTTTCTCCACCTCTATCCATCATGCACCATGACTTGTTCATTACGGCGAGCTAATCCGTGGCCCTGTAAATTTTGAGGAGCGGTGGTCGCTGGATTTCACCGCATGAGTTTGCTCAAGGCCGGGTCGAACACCTTCGCAATTCTGATTTCAACAATGAAAAGTTTCCCTCTTAAATCAAGACGACTGGTATATAAACTGTACGTAGAGGATTTTTTTTCGTTCAGGCTTCATAGTTACTTCATAGTTCATAGTTACAAGAATTTTGCTCAAGTTCAGTCCCCAACGCTTGGGTGTAGCGCTTTTGAATCGGTAGGTTTGCTCTCACACTATTAAAAAAGATGCAATGTCAGTTTTCGACCTCACGGGTGCGGTGTAATCACGTTTTAAATTCAGCATCGTGATCACAACAAATTACTTTCTCCATTTCCATGCTAGATTGAATCCCGGCGTATCGATCCTTTCTCCCCGCCTGGAAATTAGTCAACGGTCTGGCAACGAGAATCAATGCGGGGCAATCTAATAAAGCGACTCGCTTACGGACGCGGCTTGGGGACGCACAGACTGTTACACCTCCAATTACTAGCTCTCCCGTATCTATATTTCACCCCTTTCTCTAAGCTGTTATGTGAATATTGAGAAAAATACTGTGGTTCTGCAAGAGCGATAACATGATAATCGTGGTAAGAGGTAGAGGAAAAATCAATCAAAATTCTATCACTAAACTAAGTCTTCAGCAGGATATGCTGAAGGGTGTAACTGTGAATTTGTCTCTCTCCCTCAGAGTGTAATGTTAAAACGTAGGGTGCCAAACGTATGTTCCTTAGGAGCCCATATGTAATAGAAACTGAGCACTCATGTAATTTACTTTGTACAATTTACTCATGTTAAGTAATGTATGTGTCAGAGAGAGAGAGAGAGAGATTCAAGTGTGTGTGTGTGTGTGTGTGTGTGTGTGTGTGTAAGATGATGACAGAAGCAGAGCAGAGGTAGTGTTAGCTCAGCAATCACTGTTAGCCTTTACAAGGAGCAGGCTCTGCTCTACAAATTAACTCAATTTCTCTGCCAGCTCCCACTTTCTCTCTCTCTCTCTCTCTCTCTCTCTCTCTCACATACACACACACTTACACACTTGTGTTGTTCTGCTGATTACACTATCCCCTCCTGGCTGTCTTTATCTACAGTCTTCCATTCTCACCAAATGGAATGTTTTATCTGGCTGTATTACAAGGCACCATCACTACTTCAGCATTACATTAAACTGCCAGGACAACATAACACTAAAACATGACATTTCACTGTATAACCCTACAATACAATCTAGGCTTACTGCTACAGCCAATCAGTCTCACCTGACAACATCTTCATCACAATAAAATACCATTACTGCATTACTGGAACCATTCAACCATGACCTGTTCCTTCTGTAAAAAAAAAAAAAAAAAGTCAATTTTTAAACTGATTCATTCCGTTACATCTAGCCAACAGCTTTTCAAATTTACACCCACCTGTAGGTTTAAGCATTTAACAATACTCTGTAACATTGCTCTTATGTCATTTTCCCATTTAATTGTTAACACGGGCCCATCATAAAAAACGCAAATAGATTATACAGGGGGCGCAGACATTCATAGGTTGGTTGAATAATAGTAGTAACATAATATAAATAATCTTTTCATAATGAAACAAACCAAGAAATAACAGGCTCATATAGCTGGTAAGGTGTGAACTCATCGAATCACGACCTCATATATTTCTGTTCTTTCCAGCTGGGAAGTTAACTGTTTGTTATTCAGCTATCACAGCAAGAGCAAGCAGAATGCATCATATTATCCACACTGATAGAGCTGATAGTGAACAATTTGTTTAACGGTTCAAAGCAATGATGAGCTACAAACGTGTACTGAAAATATGACCCTGCTACAGTTAACAGAACACCGGTCTCTTCTGAAGACACAGTAGAGGTGAAAGTAAAATGGGCCCTTCTTTGCAACTGTAGAAATCTTTTATCATTGAAGTCCCCCATTTTATCTGACAATGATATGACATCTTAAGGTGAGAGGAACTGACCTCAGCTATCACAGCTCTGACTCCGAGTTCTAAGAAGTGGACAGTCTCTATAGCAACATCCAATCAAGCGTTTCACAGAGTCAACTGTTATTTTTACAAGAACTATGTAATTTATTTTTCAGCCCAGTAACTGAGGCCTGTTTGAAGAGAAAGACGAGAGAGAGAGAGAGAGAGAGAGAGAGAGAGAGAGAAAATGTAGTCCCCTAAGAGAAAACTTGAAATTTATAATCCATTATTACATAGGAGAAGAGGGAACATGAAGAGGAAATGTCTTGAGTCAGACGTAGTTCTCAAAGGTGGTAGAAAGCACACAATCACAGTGAGGAAAGTGAACATGAGAGCTGATCAAAGAAAGACAGCTAACACCGTTTCCCCCGGTCTCTCTCCTCCTATTTCCTGCCTGTACAGTGCCGTTTAAAACGCTCTCAAGTTGTCCATCTTGACTTCAAGGAATGTAATCTGTGTCTCGCCAGGGAACTCGTTTCATCTAACACCACACAGGATGAACCAAGGAAACAGCAAGATATCGGGGCCGTGAGATTACAGCATAAATCACGCTTCTACAGCGCTAATGTTCGCGCGATGTAGTGAGAAAGTAGATCTTCTTTTCTCTCTGTGGTAAATTATGAGAATAGAGAGATGCATTCGGTTTATGTAAATGATGTATAATCTGCTTGTTAGCTCAGATCAAGCAGAGCGCAACAAACGTCCAGCTCGGTGGTAAACGGTCACGAAGAAATAAAATAAATAAATAAACAAATGAAACAGACGGTTATGTTTATGTCTCGCTCTCTCTCTCTCTCTCCCTCTCTCTCTCGCTCTCTGTCTCTTTGTGTGTGTGTGTGTGTGTGTATGCGTGTATAAAGGGTGTGTGTGTGGAAGAAAATCTTTTAAGGACCCTGTTGTTTTGCTGCATTTTTAACAAATTTCTTTGGAAAATGAAAATACATAAAGATTCTTGAATAATGAAACTTTTTACTTTTTGAGTTTTTTTTTAATGCAGTGTAGTTATGCATGTTATTTAGGTTGCTCTTAGCTTGCACCTAAGCCAACTACTCTACCATAATATCATTTCCCATGTTGCATGATTTTGGAGCTAACACAGGGACTAAACACCTTAAGTAGGGACACATTGAGGGGGAGCTGCCGGGTTTGGGGTTGGAACTGACGACCATCTGGTTAGTTGATCACTTCCCTTATCATTATGTCACTACCAACCTTTTAAATGAAGTGGATGTTCCTAGCAGAAGTGTTCTCAAATCTGGAATCATATATTATCTATATCCCTGTATTCCTTGCGAATAAAAAATTCTGCACAGTCTGCCAATCAGCTGCTTATGAGCAGCTGCGACATGGAGTTTTTTTCCCCTGACTAGTTCCTACCGTAGGTTTGACCTACCTAAGTTAACATATGCTTATTAATCTCTGTGATGACAAACAAAATTTACTCATCAAATTGGAACAGCAGACATTAACCGTAGATATGATACGGCAGATCAGACTGTCACCAATGTTTTCTTATTTGGGATTTGTTCTTAGATAAGAACTTCATCTACGCACACTCAAGAGCACAGTTACGCACATTTGAGTGCTGACATGTTTGTGCACAACAATTGTTTATTGCATTTTCCTCAGTTCTAAAGTTGTATAATATTATAGGATTTAAGGTACAATAATATTTTTATCATGTATAATATTTTTAATAATTATTTTCAATATTTCACAAAGCATTATGGTCTTTTAAACTAAATAAACACTTCACTAACACCTTATGTAGCACTCCAGAATGTAGTGCATATATATTCATACTTATGTACAATGAGCAAAAAGAGCAATATGAGAACATAACAGTTGATGGAGACTGTGATAACTGAGCAGTAGTTTTACATACACTACCTTTGGATTATCCCTTCTGAGGCCAGACAAGTTGTAAAGCAGGTGTGTGAGAATCAGACAGTTTTACTTTTATGCATATGGATAAAATACCTGGACAGAGCAGACATGGCCATTGTAGCCTTCGCTCCTGTCGTGCGTTGCATTGAACCATTAAAACGGGAGCAGAAGAGATGGCTCAAGCTACTTGTTGGTTGTTAGAGAAGAACTCAGAATTACAAGAAATAAAGTCAGAATTGTGCGAAAAAAGCTGTAATTCCGAGAAAAAGTCACAATTAAGCTTTTTTTTTTTTTTTTTTTCGTGGCGGAAACAGGTTTCCATAGATTTCTGCAGTCTCGTGCCCTTGTATGGGGACTGGCAGCGCGTTTACCTATGCTAGTTAGGAATGACCGGCATGCACTTTCAGTTTATGGGGACAATGGGATGACTCATCATTACAAAAACAAAGATAAGAAACAATTCTGCGGTTTGAGAACACGTTATGAATCTGACATCTTTCTTAGGGCCTGTCTCAAGAACAAATTTAAGGAAGAACTTAAGAAGATACTGATGAATGAAACCCATGGTCTGCAAACACTTTAAACCGCATTCCTGGTTGTCTCTTCCTCACCCTCTTGTTGATCACACACAACGTGTGACTCATTGAATAAAACATTTATATTGCACAGAAATCTTTTCTTCCCAGTCCTGTTTACTGATACTTCATCTGTCATAATCACGTAATGAAAGTATGTGTGTGATCACATGACAAACCTGCAGTGACATGACTATATGGTCATCACTGTAGGCAGTCATATTGGTAATTTTCTGAACAGTATGTCACATCGCTTGAATACATTCACAGTAAGAATGCAGATCCTTCCTATCCTATCCAACATGTTTAATGATATTATTCATATTTATAGATGTTCATAGTCCATATTTGTACTTGGTTCTGGTATATGCTTTGTTTCAAGGCCACTTAAATTCTCCAAGAATATTTCATCTATGTCCAGTGGCTCCACACAGGACACATGTGTAGAACTGAACTACATTAATGCCCTGAGTTTACCGTTCAACTCAAACTTTCACTACATTCGATACATGTATATATATATATATATATATATATATATATATATATATATATATATATATATATCTTCATTTTAACTGGTATCACATATTACTGAGTCATTTGCATGTCATCTACACAGTAAATACAGACATAATGACTTTTGAAAACATGTAGACTTAAGGTGACATGCTAGGATATTTTCAATTATTTTTTTATATTTCTTTCTTTATTCACAGTGTCCTAGAATTGCATTTCTATGTGGGAGTATATAACTGGTTTAGCTAGTTGCTTTTTATGAAAACTGCTAAACATATAGAAAACACTTAACTTCCACCAGTTTGCTTGGGAATGTTTTCAACTAGTAGCATACATAATCTGAATGGGATTATAGCAGTGGGTATGAATCATACTGCATATACACCTATGTTTCATTTATATGAGCTGCAAAGCCAATGAGCCTAATATAATATAAGCTACCTATTATGGATGGTTTCCCTAAAGTACTGATTTAGAAAAGAGGAAGAAGGTGGAGAAGAAGAAAAGAAGAAGAAGAAGAAGTATTTGTTGTGTTTCTCATATTGCTTCTGCACTCATGCTCTATATATTAAGGAAGTCATGGCCTGATCTCTGATTCTCTTTATGCTTGTTCCCCCTCTATGTGATTCTCAAATTGTGAAACTTTGTGGCCCTTTAATATGACCTGCGCAAGGTGAAAAATGAAAATATTTTCGCCATACAAAAACTGAACTGTCGTTTCCCCCCAAACCCATCAACTGACCATTTATGAAACCAGAAGATACACACCAGATCTATCTATCCCATTAACCAGATCGAATTACTGTTTAGGCTTTTTCTGTCAGAATGTGCTTTCAAAACTTTATATTTAATTTCATATTTAACAACCGAGCTGATCATTTTCTTTTCCATTTGCTGTCATTTATTCAAATTTAATGATATTCAGGAGTTTCTAAGGATAAAACCTGTTACACTGGTTGCATGTATGTTGACCTGATCAAATGTGGATGAATCAGTACTGAATCATCTATGTAGTGAACACATACATAATTAAGGGAACCAAGCCCTGAAAGTACATAGTTTGAAAGTACTTTGTTGCTGTTTTTTTCTTTCTTTCTTTTTTGAATTTCTTATTATTGTGTGTGTTCATGGGAAACTCTAGCAGGCCTGTGTGTAGAAAACCAGAAAATTGCTTCAGCTGGTTAGGACTTGGTTAACTGACAGAGATGTGGTGGAAACAGTGTTTAATGTTTTCATCCCTAAGACAGGCAACCTTTTTCTGTCCTGAACACTAAATATCCTGCATTGCATTTTCTGACAAAGTGTATAGTATGTAATGACAGCCATTCTGGTTTCAGAGCCATTAGTTTTAGTGCTTTTCTTGCTGTTATTGTTTTAATAAGAACTTCTTCCAGGCTGTTGTGCACAGATATTTGCAATTTGTTTAAAACTGATCATTAATGTACGGTAGAGCAGAGAATACAGAGGTGGTTTTGGTATGAGACGGACAATCCCGCAATGTGCTATTGAACAGGATTCAGATCTTTGGAATGTTACACCTGTTTTGTTCTTCATGTTGTCTTTTTTATACTCTTGAAAGACTGGAAGATTTACTCTCAGTGAAGTTTGAAAAACAACGCAATGTTTAACAACAACAAAAAAACTAGAAAACCAAAACAAAGCTTGGTCACGACAACCCAGTGTTCTCAGTCAAATCAATACTTTTTAATATCAGAAGTCAACTTCATCAACATTTGTGCTTTTTTAAAATAAATCACAACTTCATTGTTTTTCCACATGTTTTCAGTGTGCAGTACAGCTGCCCTTTCACAGATATCTGTCAAAGGTGATTGTTGAGTACCTCACTCATCATGAAACAGAACTTCGGAGTTTGTCATATTTTTGAGTGAAATATAAACACTGTACACTATGTAAAGAATAGTTAGTTAATATACTGGATTGGCACATTTTGGAGGATGCACATGCCAGTCCAGATTAATGCAGGGGTTGTGTTATGATGGGATCTTACAGCTGAATAGGGTAATAGGTGATTTCAGATCGGGAGGAATACAAAACCTGATCCTAATCCTGTTTACTGATCCCTCACATATCTTAATTATACGAAGACATGTCATATAAGTTACGGTAAGATATATGTGATCTCTTAATTAAATGAAAGCATTAGTGTGGTCAGATGACAGACATGCACTGACAGGACTCACAAGACCACAGTCATCAGAGCATTTGAGACACCTGAAAGTATGATCTGAATTCATACTTTGAATATACACCATACTTTTAGGTGTCACGTCTAACCTGTTTAAGGATTGTCTGTCTTCTATGATCAAATTTTCAGGATGAAACCTGTTCCACTGGTGACATCGACAGTGAATGAAGGAAACAAGTTCATACCCAGTATCACTGTGTCACCCACACAGTTAACACCCACAAAATTACCATAATGCAATTGCTTATAAAGAGAAGTTACATCAAATTTCAGTACAAATCATTCTGTGCAAGATTCTGTACTAGACAAAGGCACTAAAGTAAATTACATTCAAATTAGAGGATATATCTGTAAAGCTCCTCTTAGGAGAACTAAGAGTCATCCCAACTCCAAAGGTGAGTACTGTTATTTTATTATGTATGTGTTGGACCAAGACAGATTCTACATATTCTACATGTCTGAGTTATGTGTGGTATATAACAGTAAGTCTTAAACGTCTAAAATTTTATACCAATAGAACACACAAAAATCAATAGTTGCCCAAAAAATGAAATGAGTTTCTTTTGTCTTTGTGAGGCGGGTTAAGTCAAGCGGTCAGTGTTACTGATGCTGTAAAAATGACCTTTCTGAAAATTTTTGAAGATCTTTGAAAATCATCCAGAGCTGACTACCAGTATAAATCTACACTAAATTTATACTGAACCGATACAGACGTTTAAGTACATAGGCTATTTTACAAAGAACACTTGATGTTCAGCTGTCAAACAACATGTTACAGTTACACTAGACTAATGCCAAACATATGGAAAATACATAAAAGCTTACACACAGCTTGAAATAATAAACTTCATTTAAAAAAATTAACAGAGCAAGCAAACCTATGTGTTGTTTTTCATCAAGAGATCAAGTGTTCTTGTCCATAAGACATTCATGTTGTCAATGGAGACTTCTGACCGGCACACGTCCACTATTAAGCTGATCATTAAGCAGCTTTATCGCTGTAGGAAATATGATTTGTTAATTGTTCCTGATTTCTGTAATATGAAATAAACCATTCCAGAGGAAGCGAGAGCAGGAGGAAAAGGCTCTGTTACCAGCGGACTTCTTTTTAACTCTTGGAACGAATAATAGTCCAGAATCTTGAGAGCGCAGGGTGCGAGGGAGTTTATAGGGTGTAATTAAGTCAGACAGGTAGGAAGGCGCAAACCCATGTAAAATTTTATATGTTAATAAGAGGACCTTAAAATCTGCACTTGCATGAATTGGGAGCCAGTGAAGGGAAGTCAGGACAGGTGTAATGTGATCAAACTTCCTTGTTGTGGTCAGAATTCTGGCAGCAGCATTCTGAACCAGCTGAAGACTTTTGGTACATTGCAGTAATCGAGGTTAGATGTGACAAATAAATATAAAGAATAGTCAAACACATATACCTGGCAATTTGTTAGAGATGCTAAGAGGGAAGTATTTTACTGGGGAGACAAAATTGAAAGAGAGGGAGAAAGGGAAGTAACATGAATGCATATGACTGAATGGGACAACATACCATACCCAAACATGAGGACAGATACAGAGTGAGTGAGTGAGTGTGTGTGTGTGTGTGTGTGTTTCCACATGTCTATATGTGAACGAGAGGGAGAGAGAGAGGGGGGGGGGGGGTAAGTTAGAGTTGTTTCTCAGTCTCTAAGATGTATTTAATTTTGCCTTTGTTAGAAAAGAATGATGTAGACAAGGAAAGTTGTGTGAAACATCACAGTTCTGCCGCATGTTACATAAATGTATTCTTGTGTTTATGGGCATCATGTAAGTAATGCATAATGTTTTATAAGAAAACTGCTGTCAGAAGGACACTTAATCCACCAAGCTAAGTTTATGTGATCACATATATTTTTTTTACAGCAAATGGATGATTCAAAGTTAACCATTAACGTAAACAATACACAAATATAAGACTGATGTCAAATAAACCAGAGAGATCAGAGATCAGAGCAATCACTCCATTTAGTTATGTCCTTTAAGTCAACACATTATTTATTTTTGTCCTTTGAGTCAACAAAGAACAGTCACTCAGGTGCTCTGTGCTATGTCATCCTTTGGCAGAGCATACTCAAATAGAGCTGAACAAAAGATGCAAATAAACTTTCATTTCTTCATCTTCTTCATTCCAAAATTTGGAAAATTTTCTTTCAGTTTTCTTCAGACAACCAAACAGTACTCTTGATATCTTTAAGTTCAGTTTTAAAAAGTAAGTAAACATATATTTTAAACTTAGGAGCTGACCCAGGAGTAAAATTATGCAAACCAACACTCAATTTAAAATTAGTCAATATGGTGTGTTATAACTGATAATATAATAACACTTAGAAATATTATAAGTGTAACATGTATATTGTGTCATCCCTCTGGAGTGCAGTAATACATGTTTTTCCTGTCTATAACATTTGACCCCACCTTCAATAGGTGCATCAGATTTGTTTGTGGAAAATCCTCTAGGACTGCATTACCCCAAGTGAAGGGTTAACTACACCTGTTCTTTGTTGACACAACTTCTTTTACGTTCAGTTTTCCAGAAATGAAGCTTTGAGAACCAGGCAGTTTTTGTAATTAACTATTTTGGATAACACACATATATACATACACAAAGACAATGAGAGACAGAATAGGGTTAAGACTGTATTTAAGACCAGTCACAAACAGAACAATGTCTGTAAGTATTCTTTCTAATTTTAAGGGGAAGGAACTGTAGTCATAGCTCTCAGTGTATCCAATAATGATCAATGATGACCATTTCAGCCTCCTATATTCATAGTGAAGTAGAAATATGTCTAAAAAGTGTAGTTTTAAATGCAGTTCATCAGTTCGATGTCATATATGTACTTATGTTTTGAGTGTAGTCTAGCATCTAAAGCACTCCTCAGTTGTGTTGATTATTAACAGCCTGTATTTAATTCTGTATTAGCTTGACATGTAAGTATTCCAGTCTCCAGTTTCAACTTTGTGTAAGACTGTAGCAGACCTTTCCCTGATTTTAGTTCATGACCATAACTGTACGAAACACATTAGCATTGCAAGAATATAATCATTGTCAAACTTATCTGTAAAGCAAGGAGGCCAAATTAGACAGATCCTTAAGGAGGTAGGCAGCAGAGCAGGGGTAGCATCTGCCACCCTAACGACAATGACTTGCCATCCCTTATGCCACCCTAGTTTTGTGTGTGAGCATGTTTTTATTAAAATTCCATGCGAGTGTCACAATGTTTATTGTCAGGCATTTTAACCTTATATATTGCATACGAGTGCACAGTTACTACCACGTGTGTGATTTTGCTACCTCATCTGATCTGCATTCCACCCTCATGCCACCCTAAGAAAATTTCTCTAGATCCGCCCATGCAGCAGAGCCAGCGTCCTTCCACCTCAGTATTTAGCAGAACTTATTTTTTCATATCTTCACATTGTATGAGCAGTCACGCGGTATCTGCAAGCTTTGGTTAGGAAATCAAAACTTCATCAAACAAAGAAATTACCTGACTGATTTTCTCTTTTCTCTTTTACAGTTATGGCACAATCAGAAACACAAATTCTTCGTTTCATTTCTTGGAATACCAATGGGGTGAAAACTAAATTGACAGAGATATTTGAGGAACTCAGTTTGCTGAAGGCTGATGTTGTCTTACTGCAGGAAACACACATTGGTCTCGAGGACAACAATCCAGCAGATACAGCTGAAGGCTGGGAATCTTACTGGACAGTGTACAAATCTAGAAGCAGAGGAGTGGCTATAATGGTAAAGAAAAGTGTAAAATTTGAGCGCCTCTTCTATGATGAAGATTACAGAGGGTGCTATAATGTGCTTGTCTGCCTTTTGCACAACGAGTTACACACTCTTGTGAATGTGTACAATCACAAGGATGAGAAAGAGTATGTATTGCAGACTTTGTCAGAGTATCTAACAAAAATTGCTGTTGGTACACTAGTAGTTGGAGGGGACTTTAATGAAGTTCTAAATCATGACTTTGACCGAAAAACTTCAGCAGTCAAAACACCTTCACCAGCAAGGTCCCATCTGAGATGCTTTATTGACAGTCTGGGTCTCAGAGACGCTTGGGCACACTCAAATCCAACAGAAATTGAAGCGGGCTTCACACGATCAGATCACCAGAGTTCCTCAAGGTTAGACATGTTTTTTGTGCAACAGAACACATGTCAGTGTATTCAGAGCTGTGAGGTCCATAGGAGTCACATATCAGATCATGATCCTTTACTTCTTAGTCTCTCAGTTCAAATTCAATCAGAGAGTGAGACATCAAAGACACTGAGAGATTCACACAATCAACCAGAAAGTCACATATCTGGGCCAGTCAATGGAGCTCAAGTTGTGGCAGCTGTGAATACCTTGATTATGTCTAATCAGTTAGAAAGCAAAATGTCTAAGGTGGATGTCCTCAAATTAACAAAAGATTCTTTAAAGAAATTCCATGAATGGACAGAACAAAACACTGTACCTGAAAATGTTAAATGTCGGGATGAAAGGCAGAGATTCAAAAAATGCTATTTGATACTTGCAACTATCATTTCCACAAATTTGGACACATGTCTAAATAACAGCTTCCAAGGCATCTGTAAGACAGTGAAGAAAAAAGAGGCATTGTCTGTTTTGGTGACTTTTCAAGTCACACCAAAGCATATTAGGTGGTCTTTCTTACATAATGTACTCTCTGCCTGTTGTGACCCTCTCTTTCACCGTTTCCTGGAGATTCTGCTTCCTGATGCCAGTGGTGGCAATGATGGTGGTGAGCTAAGTGATGACAGTGATAATGGTGCTATGAACAGCAATGGCAATGATAATGGAAATGAGGTCACTGATGACAAGGATGGTGATGACAGTGAGGTCAGAAACAACGTTGATCACGGTGGTGAGGTCAGTGATGACAAGGATGGTGATGGTTGTGAGGTCACTAATGACAATGATAATGGTACTATGAACAGCAATGGCAATGATAATGGAAGTGTGGTCAATGACGACAGTGATCATGATGGTAGTGAGGTCAGCGATCACAATGATGATAGTGGTATGATCGATGATGATAACTGTAATGGTCGTAAGGTCAGTGATGACAGGGATGATGGTGGTGAGGTCAGTGATGACAGTCATGGTGGTGAGGTCAGTGATGACAGGGATGATGGTGGTGAGGTCAGTGATGACAGTCATGGTGGTGAGGTCAGTGATGACAGTCATCGTGGTGAGGTCAGTGATGACAGGGATGATGGTGGTGAGGTCAGTAATGACAGTCATGGTGGTGAGGTCAGTGATGACAGTCATGGTGGTGAGGTCAGTAATGACAGTCATGGTGGTGAGGTCAGTAATGACAGTCATGGTGGTGAGGTCAGTAATGACAGACATAGTGGTGAGGTCAGTAATGACAGTCATGGTGGTAAGGTCAGTAATGACAGTCATGGTGGTGAGGTCAGTAATGACAGTCATGGTGGTGAGGTCAGTAATGAAAGTGATGGTGGTGAGGTCAGTGATGACAGTGATGGTGGTGGAGAGGTCAGTAATGAAAGTGATGGTGTTGAGGTCAGTAATGACAGTGATGGTGGTAAGGTCAGTGATAACAGTCATGGTAGTGAGGTCAGTCATGACAGTCATGGTGGTGAGGTCAGTGATGATAGTGATGGTGGTGGTAAGGTCATTGATGACAGTAATAATGGTGGTGAGACTTCTGATGCCAGGAATGATAGTAGTAGTGGTGATGTGTATAAAGAGCTAAGAGAAGGTTGTCCCCTCACCAGACCCATCCTCACTCTTGTTCTGACATACCTGGCTAAAAACATATGCGAGAAAGGCTACAAAACCAGTGTCTGTGATCAGAGGCTCTGCATACTTGTCCACACAGAAGCTGAAAAAGTGAGTGACCTGGTCACAAATTTTGAAAAAGAATCTAAGATTAAAATGAAGTTAAAATGTTTAAAACAGATCACAGAGTAATATGTTTTACCTGGCTCCTACTGAATAATGAGGTGGGCACCTAGAGGATATGAATGTCTACAGAGAATATCAACAAGAAACATGAAATACAAATACACCGGAAGTTACAGACACAAGCACTGTACATATGTTACAACAGAAATTATCATCCATGGACATCATTTGGAGGGGAAATACTATGAAAATTATGCTAAGACGTGCACACAGAGACATTGTCTTCTTTTGAGTATGAAGTGATTAAATGGGCTTTTTACCTTGGAGGGTTGACTCTTCTTGTCAGAGAATGTTTTCCTATTGCATACATGTTGATAAGTATAGATTGATCTGCATAAAAATGTTTTAAAGTGTCCAAATGATTAAGTGGAAATATGGAAGGATCTTATAGCAAATAATTCATTGTTGATTTTTAATATCATTTTTTAAATAGGATTTTTGATTTTTTTTTTCCTATTTTTGCACATTTTGTACCTGCTGTATATCTTTTTGTTGTCAAATTGTGTTTGAAACCAGAAGGTATATTCACAGCTCAATCACATACATGTATGAAGGGGGAACTAATTCATCAGTAAAATATGCTTTTTACCAAATTTACCATGATTTTATGCTGACATCATAATTTAATTGCACTTTTCAAACATTAAAGAAAAGGATGATCAACTTTTCCTTGTGTCATTAACGTGTTCTGTGGAGCAGTGTCAAGCACAGCACTTTCGAGATGCTAGTATTTATTTGCTACAAACAATGAAACAATGGAAGAATATAGGCCAGAGACTTAAGCAAGCCCTTGTCAGCACAATCATATACATACATACATACGCACACACACACACACACACACACACACACATACACATAGATACATATATTAGGGGTGGAGACGAATCCGAATACAGTATTCAGCAAAGCACAAAAATGGGTTTTATGTATATTTATTTTGTACAAATGTTTTTAAAATGATTTGTTTTTGGGAATTGACAGAAAAAAATCAGAGATTTCAAGAATAAGGACGTAATTTCATTAGAACACAAGAAGATCAGAAGAGCAGCCTGCCACAACATGGTGCCGATGTGGCGAAAAATGAAATATTTCCTTATTCGTGAAACCTATACTAAAGTATACCGTTCCACATTTTAATGCAGGCTGCAGGCTGCCCTTCTGCAATTTCCCCTCTAAAATGTCACATAACCTAAAATTACAAATTAATCTTGTATAATTACAACTTTATTCTCGTGGCAATTTCCTTCAAATCTGTGTGGTTCTTTCTTCGGGAAGAGATGCATAGATTAATAGCAACAGATTTCTTGCACAGTTTTTCCTGATAATTATGATAATGTGGTGCTGATGTGCCAAAACATTAAGTGTTTCGCTATTTGTGAAATCTATCACAAGATGCTCCATGTACGAGATTAGCCTACATTAGCTCTGGCAGTGTAGTTACCAGGTAGTTCACCTACATGCTGTGCTCACTGCTCAGTCAGCCTGTGTGTTGCAGTGTTGCGTCCTCCAGTTAGGGTGGGTGGTGGCGGGGTTCACAATGTTCACATAGGCATTTATTAGTTTAGAGTTTAGTTTATTGGCTTAAGTGTGGGTTAGGAACTAAATATTAGTTTTAAAATGATTTTCTTTTCAATGATGTTTATGGTTACACTTGTTGATTGCTGGGTTTATAAAAACCAGAAACCGATATTACATTTAAGTGTTCATAATTATTATAACAGGTTATTAAAGAACACCTATATTAACACTTTAATATCCTTATATAAATTTTATACATATATATATGTGTGTGTGTGTGTGTGTGTGTGTGTGTGTATGTATGTATTTTGACCTCTGCCTGTTTTTTGGATAGTGTTTCTGCCTTGTGTTTTTGGAACTTCTGCCTGTTTTTTTCTGTCTCTCTGTGCCTGACCTTCTCTGCCTGTTTTTGACCACTGGTACCGTCACAGTGATTCAGTCTTTTGGATTTCTTGGAAGATAAAGACTTCATTAAACATCTGCTAAAATATATTCTGTCCTCTGAGTCTGCTTTTGGGTCCTCAGTCAACCAGGCCTCACCGGCCCTAACAAATTCAGTGTAATGACGATAGAGGGAACTTAATGACAGTAGAGGGAACCTTAATATCTCACAACATTGCTACTCATGTTCTTCTGGTGAGGATGGAAACTTCAGAAATCTTTCCTTTTTACCAGAGGCATCCATAAAAGTACTCCTAGAAGCCTATTCTCAAACCTAGAAGCTAATCTAAGATTTATAAACAGTTGAGTTATGTGAAGTGGGATGGTACCTAAAGTCTTCACACTGCACTGTGACTTTTTGATCAACATTTGTGACTTGAATTTGCACAATGTGAGTTGTGAGATTTTCTAAAATTAAACCATTTTATGACCACAAACTACTGGTACTGCAAAAATCTGATACTGCTCGTAAGTCCAATAATGACCTTTAAGCTATGTACATACATGAACATATGCTCATATTTTTGCCCTTGACAAGGAGTAAATCTACACATGCAAAAGCACATTCAACAATTTCTAACAACTGTTCATGTAATAACATTGAATATTTAAATAATTTTAACAGGTGTAGGTAATGATACACCTTTAGTCCTAAAATTCTATATGTTTTTATCCCAGTCCACCAAGAAAAAGATTATTAACATTAAGGCATTTATTAACAAGTACTCTTTCGAGAAAAGAGCAAGTTTTCCAGAAAAGATTTGACAGTCAAATTTTTTTGTACTCAACTATACATGCATGACCCACACACAAACACACACACAGACACACACAGGGAGGGAATGAGATCAATTGATTTATAATGTAGCAGATACAAAGAGCAGATACAGAGAGAAGCAGTTCTGATGTGATTTTCACAGGAAAGCTTCAGGGTCATATGAGTGATGATATACTGTACGATGAAACAATGATGACACTGACAAGATGAGATTACAGATCAGCAAGTGAGGAGTGATGGCAAGGTTTAGGTTAACCATTTTCCAGTCTGTTTTCTGTGTATATATTTATAGCTTCATAAATTGTTGGAACTAACAAGTGAGAAAACTCTGAGGAACAATACAAATTGCTTTCTTGTCTCCATGTTCTTATACAAGATAAAATCTAATGTTTTTATATGTAATTACTGATTAGTTCCTGTAAAACTTAAAACTTATTTGTTTTTATCTAGAAGAATGATAATGTTTTTTTTTTCTTTTTGTTTTGACAAAAGAGCTTTCATATGAGCTATGATATACACTGTAAGAAGGACATTCAAGCCACCAAGCTAGGATCATATGGGTATACATTTTGTTACATCAAATTGATGATTCATAGATAACCACTGACATATAAAATATCCAAAAAACAGTTTGACGTCAGATAAAGAAATGAGATCAGAGCTAACACCCCATTTAGTTGCGTCCTTTGCATCAACAAAGAGCAGTCACTTAGGTGTGGTGCTATGTGTCATCCTTTGGCAAAGCATACTCAAAAAAATATACTATAATCATTAGAAAACTTATCAAAAGCAGCACAGAAAATGCAGTGAACTTTCATCTCTACATCTTCTTCGTTCTACTTCTTCATCGTTCTACATCTGAGTGAGTATTCACCACCATTAAATAATTGTTAAGTTTCTATAAAACATGTATAGAAACCGAACCCTGTTTATTTATTTTATGTAAGAAACTTCATCTATAGATTGTGGAGTTTTATCTTCACTAATTTTCATATAATGGCACAGCCTGGGATGTGGGATGCTCCTTTTAAACATCTATTATATTACAATATTATTAACAAAAACAGATGATTCTCAGAAATAATTGTCTGTTGTAAAGTATGGATTCAGAACCTGATAGACAAACTGTGTGTATTGTGACTGAAGACAGGAAGTGTCCCATGTGTAAAGAGGACCTGATAACAGTCAAGGGAATCGGAGAGTCTCATGTTATGTACCTTCATATCAACAGTTTATCTGTCAGTGTACATATTCCTCTGGAGAAAATTCATTTTTCTTGAGTAAACAAACAGTACTCTTGGAATCCTTACGTCCAATTTTAAACATTAAGTATACAAACTTAGTGGAAGTACAGTTGAAGTTGGATCGAATTGAGGTGAACAAAGATGGGAACTCCAGTCTTCCCACTCCACTACTTGACAGTTTTTGGTCAATGTTTGTAACTTAAGTTTGATTCGATGTAATGTGAGTTGTAAGATATTCAAAAATGTAATAATCTTATCACTGTAAACTACTAAAATTCCAATACTAAACACAAGTACAATCACAATTTTTGCGACACTCACACATGTAAATATGCACTCAGATCTGTGGGCTGGACAGAGGAGTAAAATTACACAAACAAATGTGCAGTTTAAAAATAGTGTTTATGGTGTGTCATAACTGATAATATAATAACACTCAGAAACATTATAAGCGTAACATGTATATCTTGTTATCCCTCTGGAGTCAAGTAATATATGTTTTTCCTTCAGTCCCTGTCTATATCACTGCACCTCAAATAGCTGCATCAGGTTTGTTTGTGGAAAATCTTATAGGACTGCATCACTACAAGTGAAGGGTTAGCTACATCTGTTCTTTGTTAACATAACTTCTCTCATTTTCAGTTTTCAAGAAACGAAATTTTTACAAGCAAGCAATTTTTGTAATTAACTTTTGCATAAACACATATGCACATAAACAAGAGAGAGGCAGAGTAAGGCTGAGATTATAGCAGTCACAAATAGATTACTGTCACGGACTGGGTCAGAGACTGTGTAAGTGTCCAGAACCAGCATTTACTTAACACAGGGTGAGCAAAAGAGAAAGAGGAACGCAAACCAGGAGCAAAACGGGATTCAGAAAACCAGGTTTGATTAACAAATACGGGTGGAACTGATGATTGAATAACAAACTGAACCACGGAAAAATAAGGTCTTTCAACCAAGACAACCTAGCTCCAAATAAATGAGTGGGTGTGGGAGGGGTAGGGGTTGTGACAGTTAAGTTAGTCAATCAGGTATTTTCACAAATAATGTGAACCTCAATATGTAATGTAACAACTTTCTAAAATCAGTGTCTTCATGTAGTATTCCTCATTTGAAATGTCACATACAAACACATGAAAATCTATTTATATTGCAATTGAAGCTATCTGGTAAGCCTTATTTTGGTAACCTTCTTCAAAAACTTTTTTAAACTTTCAATGCACTTTGTCGATTTGATAATTTCATGATTTATTTACCCAAATGTAGCATAGATACTAGACAGAGACGTTGAACTGAAGTCTGTTTTTAAATTAAGGTTAAGTTTACAATAATGTGTATCAAAAGTAGCATCACCACAAATTTATTTCATCATCTCAGACAACAGCGCCCTTTGTTCAAAGATAAATCATTTAAATTACAAGGAGTTGATACACAATGTATTCCTGATACCAGTATTATGAATATAAAGGCAGTTACAATAGCCTGTTTGATTTCAAGAAGCATCCACTGTGACAATGGTAAGGTAGGAACTGAAATGTTTCTCTGCTAAAGAGAAAATGGCAGAGTGACAAAATGGAATTGAAACTGCATTGTTGTTCCTGTTTTACACTAGGAACTCCCTTTTTTTGTATAGGGGCTAAGGCGGTGCCCTTTGCAGAGACTTTGGATGTGGCAGTGTAGCACTTTACTTGACCGCATGCCCTTGCTGACATCCAACTGTGCCTCAGGCTTGAACTACCGATTGTCGCATTGTGAGGTAAGTGCCTAACCAACAAACAACATTAATAAGTAGGTTTTTTGTCACTGCACTAAACCAATAGTAAAAACAATTACATCAGTCACTGGACATGACCTGTTGTTTTGTGTGTTGCTATCTTGTGTGTGTTTTTTTGTTTTGCACAGATAACCTAAAGTATGTCATCATTGATGGAAAAATCAAAAAGAATCTTTCTTCGTTTCACCTCCTGGAACACTTGAGGCATTAAAAACACAAAAAAATATATAATAAAAATCAGAATGTATTTAAACTGCTCGAACAACCGAAAACTCAAGTTGCCTTTCTACAGGAGACACATGTTGGCCTTAAAAATATCAGTGTGTTGAAGAGAGTCAAAGGTTGGACATCTTACTTTACAGTGCACAGCCCACACAGTAAAGGAGTAGCAATATTAATAAAGAACAGTGTACCATTTGAGTACATCTGCCATGATGAAGACTATGGAGGAAGCTACATTGTGCTGTTCTGCCGACTATATGGTAAGTTGCTCTCTCTTAGTGAATGCGTACAATCATAAGGCAGACAGAGAGGTCCTACACAGATTGGCAGAATATCTGAAGGAAACCAAGGCTGTTGTGTTAGTAGGAGATTTCAATACAGTTCTGAATCCCTAGCTTGATCGAATAACCTCAGCAGGTCATATAGAACACACACCACTGAGATGCTACCTCGAAAATTTCACTGCCACTCTGAAACTCAGAGACACAAAATTGTTTTAGTAGATCTCAGAATGCAAGTTTCTTCAGGCTGGACATGTTCTTCGTGCCAGAAGACAGACTTCAACGTGTTCACAAGTGCAAAATAAATAAACTTGCTATCAAAAACATATCAGATCATAAGCCTATAACCCTGAAGATCTCAGTTCAATGGCAAACAGAATGTCATTCACTAGACGTTGCCTTGATGTTGGGGGAATCTGGATACCATGGAAAACCAGTTTGGAAAGTGGAGAAAATCAGTGGAGCAAAGATACTGTCGGCCATCAAATCCCTGAGTGACTCAGAGCAGCCAACACCAGATGGCTTAGAAGTACAACATTACAGAAAATTTTGCCTCACAATGACTGAAATCTTAAAGATCGGCTATAATGTTATGTTAAAGACTAAATTTATACCGAAATGCTTCAAAAAATCTTTAACTCTGGATCAGGGAAAAATACGCAGTTTCACTGTTGGCTATTTAATATTTGCAACAGTCATTGCCAAACGCCTCAGTGTTTAGACCCTCATTCCAGAGAAGGAAAAGAAACAGATGTGATTTCTGCATCAAGATAACTTTTAAACGACCTCCAGAGAAGCAATGATGATGCTGTCTGAGTGTGATTTCATCACTCTTTGAAATTATTATTACTATCAACAACAACAACAAAACAAAAACAATAACAATAACAACAACAATAATAATAATAATAATAATAATAATAATAATAATTGTTGTTGTTATAGTGGAGGATGTGGGCTGGATACTTGGGGGCCATGCAGAGAAGCTGCATAGGCACCCATTGTGTTTCTACCTTTTCTCCATCATTCTCTTCTTTTTCTTCTTCTTCTTCTTCTTCTGCCATTGGAGTCTATGTCAGCTCCGTAGGGTAAAAAGTTTTGAAATTAGGCACACTGATTGGGGACAGTCCACTGATTCTATTCACCAAGTTTCATGTCTGATTGCTTGGATCAAGCCGAGTTCAAAGCATCCCATGAATTACTACCATATTGGCTATTCTACCATACTGGATTTTGTGAAAAAGTTTAAAACATTTTCATGGGTGTTATAGCAAAAAATGTTTCTTTGTTTTATGAAAGTCACTGTAACAATTATGTAGCCATTTTTATGAGAGTTAATCAATGTTAAGCATAGAGTAGCATGCAAATAGTTCCCAGATGACATAGTGGTTCTGTAGGAAAAATGAAACAGGGGAGCACTGGACACTTTTCAATCCCATAAGGCCACATGGAAAAAAGGGCCGTGTCTGTTGTGGTCATTTGTGGCTGTGAAAATGTCAGACAACTCCATTTTCAAGTGACATCCCCTGTACAGATCTTAAAATTATTTGTCTGTGTGTAAATAAATAGCTGTCAGGAGTCTTTTGAATGTTATGTAAACATTATTTAAACATTAGACGTCTCAGTACCTTGATATTAGTGACATAGCTTTTTGTAGCTAGCTAGCATAGAGTTGTTTTATTTGAGAGCTTTTCATTTTAATTCATCTTCTTTAAATGTAGGTTGGATACCTTTTAATTAATTTTTTTTATTCATTTGCCACATATTTTTGAACTGTTCCAATATAGTCGTATTTATGTCTGCAGTTACAGACGATTTCCACATGCAACTTTTCTTTTAACTTGAATACACTTGAACCTTGAAGTGTTTGAAGTTGTCAATTAAACACCAGTAAGTGCGATAACAATTAGCACAAGAAAGACGTTGGCACCATCAGGTATGACAGGTTTTTAAATGTACCACAGTGTCTTCGTTTGCAGGAAGTTATCATTAAACTGTGATAGAAAGCTCCTGTGCAAAAATATGGCATGATTTGACTATCTCATTAGTGTGTCCAAATTCTAGTGTTCTTTCTGACTACAATCTTATAGTGCCTACTTCAGCAGCACATACTTGAGTGTAACTTCAGTGTGCAGCATGTAGTATGCGGTTTTGGATGCAGCTTTGGTACATGGATTCAGGACCCCGTTTTGAGGAGGCACAAAATATTTCCTGTCACTTGACCACTGGGGGTGCTGCAATAAGCAAAATGTGTTTTGGCGAATAACTGATGATGTGTTTGCTCAAAAAAAAAAAAATTCTCATGTCTGGATATCTCCATGACAGCAGGGCCTTTTCTAGCTATTGAAAAGATCCAGTGCTCAGAAAACCAGAGCTTCTCATCTGGGTGCCTGTGTCTTCCAATTTTGTGTGCACCATAATATTCAGGGCTAAAATATTCAGGGCTAGGCTGAAAATATTCGGGGCTAGGCTGAAAATATTCGGGGCTACAGCTCGAATGATTGGACCTAACGATGCAACTGTGTGAGAGGTCCCAAGGCTGAGACACGGCAACTTTTCATGTCATATAGTTGATGTGGCCGCCATATTGGATTTTATCAAAAAGTTAAAACATTTTTCATAAGCCACAAATTTTGTCCAGTCTTCTCCAAAACTGGCACAGATGATCTTCAGACCAAGCCCAATTTGTTGCCTTTTCGATTTGCAAAAGCATTTACCCATTACAGCAAATAAAAATCAGTGGCAAAGCCACCTAACAGGAAGTAAGTTCATATCTCAGCGACGCTTTGATTTATTGACACCAAACTTGGTATATGGACTCGGGATGCCCTCCTGAGGATGTGCAAAAAATTGTGTGTCATTTGACCACTAGGGGGTGCTGTAATAAAAATACTAACATACTGCGCGCGCGCACACACACACACACACATATATATATATATATATATATATATATATATATATATATATATATATATATATATATATATATATAATGCTTTGAACTGGAATTTTTTCATACGTAATATTGTACAATATGCAGGACTGCCATCAAATAATTTCATGACATTAACATTTGGAAATGGTTTTTATTGGTGTCTAGCCAGGTGTCTTTTTAAAACATATACAATATAACATGTTGATATTCTTATAACTTGGTAGAGAACAAACTGGATTAAATACATTTTGTGAATTTGCACATTTTCAGAAGAAATTTTTATGTAAGAGAGACAACAGTTTATTCAGTGTGATGAACTTCTTTGGAATATAAGTGTTATTTTAACAACGTTTTTTGCTGAGTGACATTTTGAAAAACAAAACAATATCTGGGGATATCTGGGGTTATTATAAGATATAAACAAATTTCTTCTGTTTTCATGTCACTTGAGTCAGAAGTCAAATAATGTCCAGGAGGAATGTTTGTTAGCTATCATGGTGCAGAAAAAGATGGGCTTTGGGGCCAAATGATATAGACATGGGCGATCAGTAGCGAAGTTCATTTACTTGAGTGCTGTACTTAAGTACATTTTTCGAGTATCTTTACTTTACCTGAGTGTTATTTTTTTGGAAACATATGACTTTTACTCCACTACATCTGAAAGACAAATATTGTACTTTTCACTCCACTACATTTCTATGAAGGTCCCGTTACTCATTACTTTGAAGCATAGCTTTGAAGTGAGCAGATGAATTTTCTTTTCTAATCTGTGATAGGCCATATTGTGTTCATCACAGGAGAAAAACCAATCACAGTAAACTACTCCAATGCTGTCAGCCAAGTGCGTGCTGCATTTTTTTTAACAGTTGAAATTGGTGGCTTTACTAATGGCTGCTACTACGGCAGATAAAGATGAAAAAGATGATAAAGATAAAGGTTCCTCACCAGAGCACCTATGGCCATATCTTAAGTCCATGTCTTAGATTAATATGTTTCTAAGTGTGTGACGAATCTGGTGACAGAGGCAGACCACAGTTGCTACTGTTACCAAAGCGTGTGAACACGTACGGAAACCTGTTGACTTGAGAACAATTTGGGACATAACACTGGGTCCTTATGCCGGCGCATACTAATAGTTAGCTATGCCGAATTAATGTTACTGACAAAATATGTTTTAATCTTGTCAGATAAACACAGTACTATCAGTAAAGCCACGCGAGGGCAGTGGATGCACAGGACCCGGACCCAATAAGAAGGGGGGGGGGGGGGGGGGGGGGGATCAAGCGGTGACGATGGTCATCCAGCTGTTTCACATTTCATGCAATGCTATGCAGTAGAAGCAAAATTAACCTAGCCTACAACATTATGACGTGTTTATCCTTTTAAGGCCAATCTGAGTTAACCTAGGGCCAATTTAACTGAACCTATATACTATCTTTTAAAGAGGAAGCATTTGGTTCAATTCTGTTTCTATAGGCTTTGTAGCATATTCCACAAGCTTTTTATTCTACAGGTTCCACAAGCAAGTCAGTGCATTCAGTAGGTTGTTTCAGAGTCATTATGCTCTGTAAATGCTTTGTGGCAACAATACAAGAATGTGTTGACACTAAAAAGAAAATATACTTTTGAATGCTTAAGTATTTTTAAAAGCAAGTACTCCAGTAGTTTAACTCAAGTAAAAATGTAATTGAACAACTTTACTTGTTTTGAAGTAATATTCAACCAGGAATATCAATACTTTGACTCAAGTAATGCTGTTGTGCACTTTGTCCACCTCTGGATATAGCTTATTCATAAGCTCTGTTTCTGAATATACAAGTTAAACCAACACTCAAGTTAATCCAACTTGTCTTTAATTATGGGATCGCAGGTTTGAAATCATCAGGGGAAATCTCATGAAGAGTATAATTAATCAGAACAAAAGTTATGACATTTTAAGTGCTGCTTAAACTACATAAAGTAATCAGAAAAAAGCAAAAGGCATTAAAACATGCAATAGTCCTAAAAAAATTATAACATGTTTCTCAGAAACTACTTACCACAATTTTTACTTTTCCCCGTATAGAAAATGGTTACATTCTGGTCTGAGACAATGTCAGGACCTTTGTTGGGCCTGATTTGGAAGAACACTACTAACATTGGAAGAATGTTCTCCCCTCACCCAAATGGCAGATGGCTGATTACATGTTGATATTACTTTAAATCCGGGCCAATGATATACAGCAATGTATGGAACTAAACTGACCCCGAACTTTAGAGCTGGAAATCAACATGAACTCAAGTTGAAAATATTGTTAACAAGCAATGACATGCTCTTATTTCATACCTGTCTCTCTTTACCTCACCCTCTTTTTAATGACATACAGCTTATGGAGCCTTGGTCTATTCTAATTACCTAAAGATAGTTTTGTGATGAGAGAGAAAACGTGTTCACATAACTTGCATGTGCTGACATGAATCAGGTAATAACAAACACTGTCAGAGGATCTCTTTAATGGGTTTTTCTTTTCGTATTATCTCATAACAAGTCGTGAACATGACGTGAACATTCCAACATAATAAGGAATCTCATAGACTGAAAACCTCATTGCATTGAAACCTTAAGAAGTAACTTGAAGTGTATTTATGCTGTATTGATTATTCCAGGACAAAACCTGTTACACTGGTTAGGTGCACAAACTGAGTCATAGCATAATAACCATGTGAAACTGCTGATATACTAGCAACACATGGAGATACAAACAGAGTCAAAACATTCTTGTGGACCTAGCTTAATGTTTTGTAAGTGTGAATGCAAGATACAGTGAGATAGATACCTAAATTCCTTCCAACTACAAAACTTTCAGCCACTGTTTTGTTTTTTATATAAGAGGATATATGCATAGACATGTTTGTGTGTTAACAACTAGTTGAAGAGTCATCTTGCAATACACTTCCTTTTTGTATTTTAAATTTTTCATTCTGCTCCACTGGGCATAGACACTATAGTAAATTCTCTGCAGCAGTCACCAAATATATTTCTAGTGTTCTTGAGAAGCTTCAAATTACATGCCAACCCCAAAGACAAGTTTGCACATTTATTCTTTGTATGGATATGATAGCAATATTGATCTCAGATGTATGAGTTACAGTGTACTTTGGGCTGTAGTGGTGACATTTTAGTGGTTTACACAAAGTTAAAACCACATGCTTTTACAATGATTTTTAACAATGTACTTATCCTTAAAAAAAACATGTGGAATTATTTGGATTGCATTGGACTTGAAAAATACTCAGAAATGTTACTCTCTTTCTCCTTTTCTTGACACTTTACACTTGATAAAAAAATAGTATTTGTATGAAAGAGGCACAATACTATGCTGTTAAACTTGTAACACTCACTGTATAATACTTGCATGGTTGTATAAAGTGGTATAAACTTGTGGATGTTTGCAGTTATATGCTGGAACTGATACTGATCATTTTATTTTAATATTAGAATCACAAAACTGACTGAACATAGATTAACTGTGATGCTGCAAAAAATTTGCTGAACTGACTGAGAGACAAATTCAGTAAACTGACTGACTGATGGCAGATATAACTGACCTGCTGACTCAACTTGTTGGTCTACTTACATGCTTGAACTCCAAAATTTTAAATTATAGTGATTTAATAATCTGGAGTTCATATTACTTAATCCAAAAGTGATTTGGAAACAATCTAGTTTTTAGTTTACATAACTCAAAATTGAATTACGTGTTATAACAGCTCAAATTTTTTAAGTCAATAGAATTTATAAGGACATTTTAAGTTTGAACAACTTAACAGAATTAAGTTATTTGAACTTTTGGGTTTACAGTGCACTGACAACACTGATATTTATGTGTTGACAGCTTGGCCATGTTTTTGTTTATGTTTGTTGCTAAGTAACATGAAATAAAGCAACTCAGTATAACCTGTTTTTCTGCCTTTAGCCATGAGGAATAAATTGCACAACTAGTGATGGCAGTGTCCTCAAGGTCTTGATTACAACAAGGAAAACTAATACGAATACTAATAGTGATACTAACACTAATACTAACTGCTTAGAAGAAGGATATTCTAAATGGTAGCATCTACATGCTAATCACAGATATAATGAAGGGGTCAATGTCTTGAAACTGTGTAGGTTGTAATTCTGTTTTATTTTTTTTTCGTTTCTTTTCCTTTTTTTTCTTATTATTGCATTCCTCTATAGGAATCTACAGCAAGACTATAGAACTATTGATTACTGAACTTCATAAAATTGCATAAACTGGTGGAATTTTAGGAAAGTTTTTAGGAAAATTAAATGTGTTTAACTTTTCCATCAGTTTGACTGGCAACTTGTTCTGTTATAAAAACTGTTCCATATGGCATTTTCTAGAATACTATATTATGTCAACCAGGTTTGATTATTACCCATAACTTTTTCAGTATATTAGTCCTATATTTTCCCTTAAATAATCTTCAAAGACTGTATTACTTACTGAAATTCTAAAATCAAACACAATAACAGTGAAACCCAAACAAAGCTTGGTCTCCACAGCCCAGTGTTCTCAGTCATGATTGATAATTAATCTTTCATAGCAAAACTTGACCCACATTTGTGCAATTTTAAAAATAAATGTAACTTTCATTCTTTTTCCAACATATTGTCAGTGTTAATCGCTGCTACACTTGTGCAGACACCTTTCAAAGCTGGTAATTCAGCGGCTATCTGGTCAGGTATTCCATGAAACATTTCTCAGTTGTACACTCAGCAAAAAAAAGTAGTGGCTTGCTTTTTATGTTTTGGAGGATACATCTGCTAGACTAGTTTAAAACATGTAAGTTACAAATATTGTTTGCAAACACTTCAGCCGAATTCCTGGTTGTCTCTTCCTCACCCTCTTGTTGATCACTCTCAGCTTGTGACTCATTGAATAAATGGTTTACATTGCACAGAAATCATTTGATCCCAGTCCTGTTTACTGATACTTCGTGTGTCATAATCACGTTGTCAGGGTTCCTGCATGAACTATTTTCTCTGTTGTGCCTCTGCTGGTCATGTTGGAGTTAGCTGTCATTTGTTTTTGGTTTTGTCATGTGCTTTTGTTTATTTTGGTTTTCCATGTGCCCTGGCCCCGCCCCTCACTTATTGTGTCATTGTGCTCACCTGTGTCTCGTTGAAGTTGTAATTAGTCTGTCTATTTAAACCCTGCCTGTTCTACCCTTTGTTTGTCAGTTCGTACTGCTTTCCACAGTGTGTTGTGCTAGCCTTTTGTTATCCTGATTGTCTTCTGTTCTTGACCTCTGCCTGTTTTTTGACTTTGTTTGCCTGTTGGATTTTGCCTCTTCTGCCTGCCTGCCTTGCCCTGCACCTGGTTTTGAATCTTTTGCCTGTCTCTGGAATTTGCCTTTGCCTTCTGTTTTTGGATTGTTCACTTGCCTCTGACTGCTCTATGGTATGACCCCTGCTTGTTTTTTAGATTCCGATTTCGGTCAAGTGTATTGAAAGACTTTTGCCTGGCAAAATAAACATCTTATTAATTTCAGTTAGTCTGCAACTGAGTCCCCTGTTTCCCCTGACACACGTAATGGAAGTATGTGTGTGATCATATGACAAGCCTGCACTGACATGACAATAAGGTCTTAACTGTAGGCAGTCACACTGGTAATGTTATATATATATATACACACAACACACACACACACATATATATATATATATATATATATATGGGAATTCTAAGATCATTTAAATGGATTACTTCTGCGACCCAAACCTCTGTATGGATCAAGCTGCAATATGCACTTGAGATTTAGTTTATGTTTAATAAACTACACCCAGAGTTTCATTGAACCTTTCAAAGCAAATCATGCTTTCAAACCTTTCAATGTTATTTCCAGTGTTCATAATTTGTTTCCATCATCTGTTGTTCAGAGCAGCTGAAAATCTTCCAGGATCAAACCTGCTCTACCACTTGTACACATGTTTGTTTTGACTGTTGCTGAGTCATCTGCATGTCATCTGCACAGTAAATACAGATATAATTACTTTCGAAAACATGTAGACTTAAGGTTGCTTGCTAGGGTATTTCCGTTTATTTTCTTTTATTTCTTATATTTCATATTGTCCTAGAATTGCATTTCTATGTGGTAGTCTATCCCACATAACTGGCTTAGCTAGCTGCTTTTTATTAAAACTGCTAAACATATAGAAAACACTATTAACCTCCACCAGTTTGCTTGGAAATGTTTTCAGTTAGTAGCATACATAATCCAAATGGGATTATGGCAGTGGGATTTTTTCATACTGCATATACACCTATGTTTTATTTATACTAGCTGCAAAGCCAATGAGCCTAATATAATATAAGCTTCCTAGTACTGATGGTTTCTCTAATGCTCCAATTTGGAAAAGAAGAGGAAGAAGAAGAAGAAGAAGAAGAAGAAGAAGAAGAAGAAGAAGAAGAAGTAGTATTTATTGTATTTCTCATATTGCTTCCTCATGTACTTTTTGAAATGATCATTACCAACACTCATACTCTGTATATTAAGGAAGTCACAGCCTGATCTCTGATTCTCTTTATGCTTGTTCCCCCTCCATGTGATTCTCAAATTGTCAAACTTTGTGGCTCTTTAATATGACCTGTGCAAGTTGAAAAATAAAAATATTTACACCATGTTTCCCTCCAAACCCATCAACTGACCATTTATGAAACCAGAAGACACCATTTTTGAAACACACCAGATCTATCTAACAGTCCATTAACCAGATCTAAATATTTACTAGGCTTTTCTGTCACAATATGCTTTCAAAACTTTATATTTAATTTCATATTTAATAACTTATCTGATCATTTTCTTTTCCATTTGCTGTTGTTTATTTGAATTCAGTGATATTCAGGAGTTTCTCAAGATCAGACGTGTTACACTGGTTGCATGTATTCTGACCAGATCAAATGTGGATGAGTCAGTACTGAATCATCTACGTAGTGAACACATACATAATTAAGGGAACCAAGCCCTGAAAGTACATAGATTGAGTACTTTGTTGTTGTTTTTTTCATTCTTTCTTTTTCGAATTTCTTATTATTGTGTGTGTTCATGGGAAACTCTAGCAGGCCTGTGTGTAAAAAAACAGAAAATTGCTTCAGCTGGTTAGGACTTGGTTAACTGACAGAGATGTGGTGGAAACAGTGTTTAATGTTTCCATCCCTAAGACAGGCAACCTTTTTCTGTCCTAAACACTAAATGTCCTGCATTGCATTTTCTGACAAACTGTATAGTATGTCATGACAGCCATTCTGGTTTCAGAACCATTAGTTTCAGTGCTTTTCTTGCTAGTATTGTTTTAATAAAAACTTCTGTCAGCCTGTTGGGCACAGCTATTTGCATTTTGTTTAAAACTGATCATTAATGTACGGTAGAGCAGAGAATACAGAGGTGGTTTTGGTATGAGAAAGACAGTCCCAGAATGTACTATTGAACACAATTCAGTTCTTTGGAATACTGCATCTGTTTTATTCATGTTGCTTTTTTTTAAACCCTTGGAAGACTGGGAGATTTATTCTTAGTGAAGTTTCTTTTTCATTCTTTTTCTACAGCTGCCCTTGCACAGATATCTGTCAAAGTAGATTGTTGAGTACCTCGCTCATCATGAAACAGAACTTCAGAGTTTGTCATATTTTTGAGGATTTGCATGTTTTGGAGGATACATATGCCAGTCATATGATGAGGTCTAACAGTTGAATGGGGAAATAGGTGATTTCGAATTAGGAGGAACAAAAAGCATAATCCCAGTCCTGTTTACTGACCCCTCACATATGTCAATTATATGAAGATATTGCATATATGTTAAAATATGTCATATGTTATATCTTAATTCTATGAGAGTATGAGGCCTGCACTGACATGACTCAGAAGACCACAGTCATCAGAGCATTTGAGACACCTGAAAAGTATGATTTGAATTCATACTCTGAATATAAATCATACTTTCAGCTGTGACGTCTAACCTGTTGAAAGATTGTCTGTCCTCTATAATCACAGCTCTAACACATTTGGATAATTTTAGAATGAAACCTGTTCCACTGGTAACATCGACAGTGAATGAAGGAAACAAGTTCATACCCAGTATCACTGAGTCACCCACACAGTTAAAACCCACAAAATTACCATATTGCGACTGCTTATAAAGTGAAGTTATATCGAATTTCAGCACAAATCATTCTGGGCAAGATTCTGTACTAGACAAAGGCACTAAAGTAAATTACATTTAAATTAGAGGATATATCTGTAAAGCTGCTCTTAGGAGAACGAAGAGTCATCCCAACTCCAAAGGTGAGTACTGTTATTTTATTAGGTATGTGCTGGACCAAGACAGATTCTACATATTCTACATGTATGAGTTGTGTGTGGTATATAACAGTAACTCTTAAAAGTCTAAAATTTTATATCAATAGAACACACAAAATCTGAGTTTCTTTTGTCTTTGTTAGGCAGGTTAAGTCAAGCTGTCAATGTTACTGATGCTGTACAAAACATAAAAATTAGGTACCTGATCTTTGAAAATCATCTAGAGCTGGCTACCAGTATAAATCTACACTAAATTTATACTGAACCGATACAGAAGATTAAGTATATAGGCTATTTTCCAAAGAGCACTTGATGTTCAACTGTCAAACAACATGTTACAGTTACATCAGAATCATGCCAAACAAATGGAAAATACATAAGAGCTTACACCCAGTTCGAAATGATAATCTCCATTGAAAAAATTAACAGAGCAAGCAAAACTATGTGCTGTTTTTCATCAAGAGATATGCGCTGTTCCGAAACAGTCCTTTTGTTTCCTTTTCACCTCTATTGCTCTCTGCTCACTTTTTACTCAACTACCATCACTTCTGAGTGTTACCACTGATAGCTACTCTGATTTTAACAGCTAAATTTGCTCTTTGCTCGACATGATAATTCTTCTGGTTGCATTACCTCTGAAGTGAACACGTGTTCTTGTCCATAAGACATTCAGGACACTTTTGACTGGCACACTTCCACTTTTAAGTTGGTCATGAAGCAGGAAATTATTGTTCCTGATTTCTTTAAATATGATATATATATATATATATATATATATATATATATATATATATATATATATATATATATATGAAGAATAGTTAAACATATATACCTGGCAATTTGTTAGAGACTCTAAAAGGGAAGTATTTCACTGGGGTGACAAAATTGAAAGAGAGGGAGAAAGGGAAGTAGCATGAATGCATGTTACTGAATGGGACAACATACCATACCCAAACATGAAGACAGATAGAGTGAGTGAGTGAGTGTGTGTGTGTGTGTGTGTGTTTCCACATGTCTATATGTGAACGAGAGGGAGAGAGAGAGGGGGGGGGGGGGGGTAAGTTAGAGTTGTTTCTCAGTCTCTAAGATGTATTTAATTTTGCCTTTGTTAGAAAAGAATGATGTAGAAAAGGAAAGCAGTTGTGTGAAACATCACAGTGCTGCTGCATGTTACATGAATGTATTCTTGTGTTTATGGGCATCATGTAAGTAATGCAAAATGTTTCATATTTTATTATGAAACTATAAATTGGTTATGGAATGATGTAGCTTTATTAAAGGGTATCCAGTTTGTATTCTAAATCTCAGCATCATCCGTGTTGCTTTACCTGAGATACATACTGTCTTCCTTGAAACAGCTGACACAACACAAGAGGACTTTTATTGCTCTGTTGTTTTACAGTTCAGCACACAACACCTGTCTTTGATTTGAAGTGAAGGTATGTCTACATTCAGCCAATTCTTGTGTTGCCAACAAAGACAGATACTTAATACTAATAAATCTATATTTCAGACCACAGCAATGGACTATCACTGCAAATAGGCAACTTTCATCATTCATAATTCCATAATTTTGATTACAACAGTGAAAGAAATCTACTGTCAGAGAGCATTTTATTTTGCAGTGTTACTCGTCAGATGACTGAGGATCAACTGTTCTTTCCAGTTATCTGGAACCAACATTATGTCTCAAATATCATGCAACTCATTATTTTATCCTTGAAATAAGACCATACAGCGTCTTTGAATATGTTTAGTATGATGTGCATGTAAATAGAAAGCAGGTAGAAGTAGGTAATTAATTTGAGATTACTTGGTGGTGGACTCATATTGGTTCACACATTGTTTGTTGTGAACTAAATCCATTCAAAAGGATAGGACACCTGAAATCATGGTGTTGATTTAATCCCAGGATGTCTTCTTCTGAGCTGCTGTCTTACACCAACAGTGGGGTGTATGGAAGGGTTTTATACCACATGAATCCAATTTATATGTGGAGTCCTTTTTTATTCAAGACAAAATAAGGTGTTAATACATTACAGTCTTTTTGTAACAACTGTTTTGTCAATAAATTAAACATCAAAAATAGCTCTAAATATACCCAATGAGGATCATTTCAGCCTCCCATATTCAGAATCTCATAGTACATAGTGAAGTATGAGTTTAGAACCTGACAGACCAGCTGTGTGTAATGTGTATGAGGACAGGGAGTCTCCCACTCATTGTATACAAGTCTATGCTATTAACACTCTTAACTCTTTTATAATTCAGTATAATGACAATAGAGGGAACCGAATGACAGTAGAGGTAACCTTAAAGTCTCACGACATTGCTACACACGTTCCTCTTGTGAGGATGGAAAGTTCAGAAACCTTTAATTTAATAGTTATCCATAAATGTACTCCTAGAAGCCTATTCTCAAACCTAGAAGCTAATCTAAGATTTATAAGCAGTTGAGTTATGTGAAGTGGGATTAGACAGGGATGGTAAATAAAGTTTCATACCCCACTTGACTTTTTGATCAACATTTGTGACTTGGAATTGACAAAATGTGAGTTGTGAGATTTTCAAAAATTAAACCATTTTATTACCATAAACTACTGGTACTGTAAAAATCTGACACTGAACAGAAGTCCAACAATGACTTCTAAGTTATTTACATGCATAAATACGTGCTCATATCTAACAACTGTTCGTGTAACAATGCTAATTATTTAAATAATTTTAACAGATGTAGGTAATGATACACTTTCAGCCCTAAAATTCTGTCTGTTTTCATTCCAGTCCCCAAAGAAAAAGGTTATGAACATTAAAACATTTATTAACAAATAACTATTTCACTTTCATTTTTACAGAAATGAAGATTTGACAGTCAAATATTTTTGTACTGACTTGTATGCATCACGAATGGACAAGCAATTATAGCCACCTTCCTCTAGAAATTGAACGTGAAACATTTGAACTTACATTAACTTGGCAACCAGCGTTGCCAGAAGTACGAGTATTATCGAATTTGTATGATACTTTTGCCCTCTGTATGATGTACCATGAGTAATGCCAAAAGTCCCATAATGTACAATAATTTGATCATTTTGTGACACTTAGCATCAGTCGTTGTAATCAGTCTCATTTTAATTCATTTCCTGGCAAGATCAGCATAGTAAAATATGGATCCTATGTCTGTGTTTACACATCTCTGTGACTCTCTTTCCAGCCACTCATTCTTGTTGTGATGATGAACTCACAAGCTGTCGTTTACTTAACCAGTAATCAAATCTTCTTTATAAATCAGAAATTTGGGGTATTTTATACTGGCTGCAGTAACTTACCATTACTATATTTACCCAGTGCAATGCAGTTATAGTTATAATATTACAAATTACATGAGCTCGTCAATTGAACGCCTGCTCATATGAAGAGAGTTTGTGCTAGATATAGCTTACTACTGCATCCATGTGAAAACAGCAAAAAGAAAAAAAAAGTGCTGAACAGGAAGGTGAGGACAGGACAGAGGCAATATTTGTTTTTAAACAATGTGGCTTGTAGGTGGTGTCAAAAAGTCGTTCGTCTTAGTAAATACGTATTTTCTGAAATTACACATTTACACGTATTTGTTCTCTTGGTGATGTCTTGTGTACGATAATTTCCCTCAAAATACTATCATTTTAAGTCTCTGGTATGTATGATACTTTAACATTTCCCATCTGGCAATGCTGTTGGCAACTTATATCATGTCTACTCTCGGAAGAGGAGTCATTTCAAAAATAGACAGAAACCATTGCTGGAATCTAAGAGGCTGATGAGTATGTCAGAGCTTCTCTCCAATCCAAAAGAAATGAGGAATGCTTCCACAGAATATTTCACAGTGCTGAAGTGATGGTCAACATACTTTGCATTGAGACAATCCAAATGCCACATCAAAAAAAGCCACCAAAGAGATACTGCGGTAGAGCAGAACAGCATGTATCAAAATCTACTGAAGAGTATTACAGACCTTACTTTTACAAAGTGCTTGCCACTGTGGATCAGCAGCATAAAGAGCATTTTAGTCAGGTGGACTTAGAAACCCTTCACAAACTGGAGACTGTTCTCCCCACAGGCAAGGTGACAGAGATCGTGGAGCCACAGCCTGAACTGGATGGGAAGGTTTTAGGGTCCAACTCCAAATGTTACTTTCAAAACACACAGTTAAATCTAGTAGCGACACAGACATTATTCCCAGAGACATGCCAGCAGAGGTGAGGGGGTTATTTGACCAGGTGGAGGCCTTGGTCAGGCTGCTGCTAGTAGTATCATCCACAGAAGCAGAAAGGAGCTTTAGTGCTTTGAGAACGCTAAAGACATGGTTGAGATCAACTATGTCACAGCCTCTAAACCATGCTGCAGTCTGGCATGTACATAGGGACATGACACCAGTTATATTATGAATTTAATTGTTTAAAAGTTAAAATGCTGTGATTGTACTGATAATTTCTCACCTTTTATAATGTTCAAGAAAGTACTACATAGTCATAGTATATAGTGTAGAATTTCAGGAAATGCAATGAAAAATTCCTAAATTTTCTGGGGTAGGACCCCCAGACTCCCTGGCAAAATTATGCCCCCACCACTTTCCAAATCAAACATACACCCTGGGTCCTTCCTATCCTATCCAACCTGTTTAATGATATTGTCTCCCATAATTACATCTCTATCATCCCTGATTTTTTTTTCTTTAGGATGAAACCTGTTCCACTGGTAACATGGATTGTGAGTGAAGGAAACAAGTTCATATCCAGTCTCAGTACTGAGTCACCCACACAATTAACACCCACAAAACTACCATATTGTGATGGCTTATAGAGCCAAGTTACATCAGTTCAATTATCTTTAAATTCACAGGCATAAATACCATCAGGTGAGTGCTGTTATTATGTATGCATGTGCTATAGTTAGACAGATTCTACATGTATGAGTTTTGGTATATAAAAATGTAGAGTTCAAAATTTCTCCACCTTTATTCCGAATATACTGTTTAATGACTATCAATAGATTTGTGGCGTACATATCAAATATCTATTAAGTACTATTACCTAAGTATAAAATGCAATCTCATTGATACTGACAGATTCAGGTATAATTAACATGATGTTTTTGTGAAGGGGAGAAAAAATAAAACATTGTGAGATGTTAATATACATTGCGTTTCAGCATAGGATCAATTAATTTTCAATGGAATCTTAATAAAAGATCAGCTACTAAACAGTATATGTCAAAACAGTGCACTGTCGTGCAATTTTCTGTATGCAGTTCTTTTCACATGATTAACATATGATACAATGGTTGGTTTTAGTTTAGATTCTCTGGAATCTCCTTCTGAACATACAGATCCTTAACTTTTAAACCATACTCAAACTTACTTATAAGTGACATATACATATATTAGCTTGTTTACTAAATTTAGCTGATTTGTTTCTTTGTATCTTCACAATGTCTAAAGAGTCAAGTTGTACCTGCAAGCTATGGTTATGAATTCAAAACTGCATGAAAATATATGCTAAAGACCTGACTGCCTCATTCTCTTCTGCAGCTATGGCACAGTTGGAAACAAAAACTCTTCATTTCATCTCTTGGAACACTAATGGGGTGAAAAGAGTAAAAATGAAGAAGATACTGAAGAAACTCAGTTTGCTGAAGGCTGATATTGTCTTACTGCAGGAGACACACATTGGTCTCAAGGACACCAATCCAACAGATAAAGCTGAAGGCTGGAAATCTTACTGGACAATGTACGATTCAAAATGCAGAGGAGTAGCCATAATGGTAAATGGAAGAGTACCATTTGAGCCCCTCTTCTATGATGAGGACTACAGAGGGTGCTACAATGTACTGGTCTGCCTGTTGCATAATGAATTATACACTCTTGTGAATGTGTACAATCACAAGAATGAGAAAGAGTATGTATTGCCGACTTTGTCAGAGTATCTAACAAAAATTGCAGTTGGTACATTAGTGGTTGGGGGGGACTTTAATGAAGTTCTGAATTATGACTTTGATAGAGAATCTTCAGCAAACACCAAACAAACTCCTTCACTACTAAGGTCCTCTCTGAAATGTTTTATTGCCTCTCTGGATCTCAGAGACACGTGGTCACACAAAAATCCAACAGAAATTGAAGCAGGCTTCACACGATCAGATAAGAAACGCCGTAGTTCCTCCAGGTTAGACATGCTTCTTGTGCAACAGAACACCATTCAGCGTGTTCAGAGCTGTAAGGTCCACAGGGATCATAAAACATCAGATCATCATCCTTTACTTCTTAGCCTCTCAGTTCAGGTTCAATCAGAGAATGAAACACCAAAGATATTGAGAGGTCCACACAATCAACCAAAAATTCACAGATCTGGGCAAATCAATGGAGCTCAAGTTGTGGCAGCTGTGAATACCTTGATTATCTCTAATCAGTTAGAAAGCAAAATGTCTAAGGTGGATGTCCTTCTATTAACAAAAGATTGTTTAAAGAAATTCCATAAATGGACAAAACAAAACACTGTACCTGAAAATGTTACATATCAGGATGAAAGGCAGAATTTCAATAAGTACTATTTGATATTTGCAACTATCATTTCCACAAATTTGAAAACATGTCTAAATAAAAACTTCAGAGGCTCCAGTAAGAGAGAGAGAAAAAAAGAGGCATTGTCTGTTTTGGTGACTTTTCAAGTCACACCAAAGCAGATTAAGTGGTCTTTCTTACATAAGGTACTCTCTGCCTTGTGCAAAAGGTGTGACCCTTCCCCTTCCTGTTTTCTAAAGACTCTGCTTCCTGATGCCAGTGGTGGCAATGATGGTGGTGAGATCAATAATGACAGTGATAATGGTGCTATGAACAGCAATGGCAATGATAATGGAAATGAGGTCACTGATGACAAGGATGGTGATGATAGTGAGGTCAGAAACAACGTTGATCACGGTGCTGAGGTCAGTGACGACAGTGTGGTCAATGATGACAGTGATCACGATTATGATTGTATGATCATTGATCACAATGATGATAGTTGTATGATCAGTGATGATAATTGTAATGGTCGTGAGTTCAGTGATGACAGGGATGATGGTGGTGAGGTCAGTGATGACAGTCATGGTGGTGAGGTCAGTGATGACAGTGATGGTGGTGAGGTCAGTGATGACAGTGATGGTGGTGAGGTCAGTGATGACAGGGATGATGGTCGTGAGGTCAGTGATGACAGGGATGATGGTCGTGAGGTCAGTGATGACAGGGATGATGGTGATGAGGTCAGTGATGACAGTGATGGTGGTGAGGTCAGTGATGACAGTCATGGTGGTGAGGTCAGTGATGACAGTGATGGTGGTGAGGTCAGTGACGACAGGGATGGTGGTGAGGTCAGTAATGACAGTGATGGTGGTGAGACCTCTGATGCCAGGAATGATAGTACTAGTGGTGATGTGTATAAAGAGCTAAGAGAAGGTTGTCCCCTCACCAGACCCATCCTTACTCTTGCTCTGACATACTTGGCTGAACGCATACACAAAGAAGGCTACAAAACCAGTGTCTGTGATCAGAGACTCTGTATACTGGTCAACACAGAAGCTGGAAAAGTGAGAGACCTGGTCACAAATTTTGAAGAAGAATCTAAGATAAAAATGAACACAGATTGCAAAGAACTCACAGAGAGTGTAGAGTTTTATCCGGCTCCTATTGTATATGAAGACATACATGATGCTACCTAGAGGATATGTAAATCATGGACATCAGTTTGGAGAGCTAATACTATGAAAATTATGTCATGACACGTGTACACAGAGGCATTTTCTTCTTTTGAGTATTACGTGATTAAATGGGCCTTTTACCTTGGAAGGATGACTCTCCTAGTCAGAGGACGTTTCCTATTGTGTACATGTTGATAAGTATAGAATGATCTGTGTAAAAATGTTTTAAAGTATACAAATGATTAAGTGGAATTATGGAATGACGATCTAACAGTAAATAATTCATTGTTGATTTTTCATATCTTTTCTATTTTTGCATATTTTATACCCACTGTATATCTTTTTGTTGTCAAATTGTATTTGAAGCCAGAAGACAAGGTTACAGCTCTGGCACATACATGTATACACAGGAATCTGGAAATTTGGGTACTTGTACTAAAAAGGAGTGCATACAGTTTTGCAGCAATCTTAATGCCCTCTTTTTTCATATATTTTGTTTTAACTATTCATTTATACAACCCTATATTTATGTTATTCCTTTTTCTGACAATAAATCATGTAATCCATTATAATTTCTCAGGATCCTTTTTTATTTGAGAATATCAAAACAAGGAAGATGCTACTGGCACCACTGGTACCACAGTCTTTTCTTAGGGAAGAGAGCACTGCAGCACCCTCAATTCAGACACCATTTGTAGATAAATCTTTTGTGTTGGCTTTGAATGTTTTCAGTTATACTGTTAATTGTTATGCTATTATCTGGTAAATCACTGCTGTTTCTCTGAGTTAATTCAGTAATTCAGTCATTGCCTATTGTTTATTCCCTCCATAGTTCTCAGTGTGTATATACTTCTGACTGTCTTTTTTTAGTTGATAAGTCTTCTTGTTTGTGAAAGATTTCTTATGTATCCTCCTGAGAACTGTTACTGTTTTTTCCCTATCCTGTTATTAATCTGTGTTTTGCTTCATTTTGCATATTCTGACCCTGGTTTTGTTACAAGAAGAAACTGAACTCTGCACATCCACCCATCCTCCTTTATATTTATTATTATTATATGAAATATGGTGTACTTTGTATTTGTTTGTCATGTTTGCTTTGGTTTTGTAGCTTATTTTGCAATTAGCAGTATTACAGTATGTTTAGAGGCAACTGTTTTGGTTTTAATAAAGTTGGTATACTACCCCACGAATGTGTATCAGTGAAAAATTATAAATTGCATCTCCACTCACAGTAGATAATCTTTATACTAGTTGATCACTTCCATTCATTTGATACTTTTAATTATTTTGAAAATTCCTGTTTACCTTTCCTGTGCAAAAAACAAGTTGTAGTGTTATGTTCTTTTTTAAATGTTCAGGGTGGTATTGTTACATCCCAGGTGTAATATGGCATACAGGGGTATGGGTAAGGGATGAAGTATAAAAGAATTCCACCACTAGTGCTGACTTTGGACGGTGCAATTACAAAAAAAAACACGGACACGGGAACAATGTACAAAAATGTCTGATATATTAATAATATTTACAAAGCTATATTAGAAATATGTACAGAATATTTACAATAACAAATACAAGAAAAAAGTCAGGGGTGGGGGTGAGGAGGACAACAGACAGTGCCAATGAAAAGCAAAACAAAATAATGTTAAATACCTCTGCCAAGACACACAGTTAACTACTAAGCAAAAGGCAGAGTCAAACAAAACCTAACTACACTGACTACCTACAATCAAAAACATACCAAAGTGGCACCCACCTCTAACCAAACCTATATACAAAATGATAAACTACAACAGGGATCCACACAATCCGGAAACAAAGTCAGTATACACAGTAAAGGCAAATTTGTAAATATCAAAACACAAAAGCACTAAGGGGTAAAAAAAAAAAAACAAGACAGTGAGATCGATATGGAGCTAAATTAGAGACTTTAAGTTTGGCATTGACAAAAAAAATCTGCATTTATTAAAAAAAAACAAAACAAACTAAACTAAACAATAGAACAATGGCATTGAAACACTTGTGCTGATATTAACTTTGGGCACTAGAAAGCTATTTTGATTGTTTTTTTATTGTTCATTCTGATATTTCTTTTCAGTTACAATCTTTTCTTTGTTTTTTCATGGCAGCCTTTTTCAGTGTGAGGTTTTTTTTTGATGCTGCAAGACTTTTTTGGATGTCAGTACTAAATGTCAACTTACTGTCTCTGTTTTGGCATGGAAGGGGAGGAGTTTGAGGGGAGGGTCAATAAATGTGTTATTTGCCTATATTTGAATGAGAAAAACATCACTGTCCCAGACCTATTAATTCGAAAACAGCGCTGCCTGTAATCCTCTATGTTTCGATTTCACCTCAAGTGCACTTCGGGGATAGGCAACCTAAACCACAAGTATGTCTTTTTGTTTTGTTGTGCCCAAATAAACTGGGATGGCATAAAGTTAACTTTTTACTTTGTGCCATTTGGTAGATGTTCAATTGGAGCAAGGCTAATGCTAACTGTTGCTAGCTGATGTTAGTATGGTGTTGTTTTTCTAGGAGAATGAAGCCATAGGGTTCTTCCATTAGGAGGTTTACTACTTATTCTGAGTAAACTAACTCAGGGTTTTCACTAAACCTGCTTTCTGGTATACCCTCTAGGTATGAACAAAGATATTTTGCATTATTCAGATGTTTGCGCACAACTTTCAAGACTTAAGTTTTTCCATACTTGGCTTTTCAATATTATGTGTCTCATTGTCGTTGACTGCTTTCTGTCCAACTGCACAGTTTACAATTAGCATCATCTAGAATTACTATCTTGAATCATCTACATAGTAAACACCGATATAATGGAGTCCAAGTCCTTAAATTGCATAGGTTGTAATTATATTGTCTTTTTTTCTTTTCTTTTTAAGTTTATTATAATTGTGTTCCACTACGAGAATCTATAGCAGGACTACGGCACTTCACACAATCGCTTAAAGTGGTGGAATCTTGGGAAATTTAGAAAAATGGATGCCATTGTTCAATTTTTCCATTAATCTGACAGGTAACTTTTTCTGTAAAAAAGCATGATTCTTACCCATATTGTTTTCAGTACTGTAGCGCTATATTTTTCCTTACATAATACTGAAAGACTGGATAACAAGTTCAAGTCTCAAGTTTAAGTTTTTTTAAAGCCCAATATCACTGTTTACAGTCTCAAAGGGCTTTACGTGCCCACTGGATTACAACAACTAGAGCAGGGCAGCACCCCCTGACTTAATCCTCATAGCGGGCAAGAAAAAACTCTTCAAAAAACCCAGATACTGGGGAAAAATAGGAGAAATTTGAGAAGGACCACAGTTAGAGGAGACCCCTTCTTGGCCAGCCAGGTGTGCAATAGGTGCCGACCCAGTGGGCAAATGGAAAACAACACAGCGATACTGCAAATGAAAGCACAACAAATAAACAAAATAAAGAATAACAAAACAGCAGGGGGGCTCAGCTGGAGAAGGCGACACAGCCACAGCAGAGCAGGAAGAAGACAAGCCACAAAGCCGCAGCAGCCATCAGGACGATGGTGAGAGGGAGATGACACGACGGGACGGTACAGGACGAGACGGGGGACGGGGGATGATTATACAGATGCATGAATGTTGCAGGACTAGTGGCTGTGGAAGGCGCAGAATGAGCAGGGCCACACGGGGGGAGCAGGGCATGGAGACAAAGTCTGTCCACCAACCTAGGGCAGGAGCCACATCCAGGCAGCAGGCAGAGACATCGACCACTCACACAAAGAGAAGAGAGCAGGTTAGTAACAGAAACTGACGTGGTCAAGACAAAAGCAGAGGAGAGGGAGGAGAGAGAAAAGATGAGAGGTATCTAAGCCGGCAGAAACTAAGCTAAACTATGCCAGGAGAGAGTGCAGCAGAGACTGAGCCTCCCTGGATGGTCAGTTCCAAATTATGTTATCCATACGATAAAGAGAACAAATGAGTCTTAAGTTTGGTTTTTAAGGTATCAAAAGAGTTGGCCTCTTTGATTTCTTTAGGTAGGCTGCTCCAGAGAAAGGGTGTGTGGTAGGTAAAGGCACAATGATCAGCGGACTTCTTTTTAACTCTTGGAACAACTAATAAACTAGCATCCTGAGAGCACAGGGTGTGTTGGGGGGGGGGGGGGGTCACAGGGTGTAATTAATTTGGACAGATAGGCCGGTGCAAGCCCATGGAGAATTTTAAATGTTAATAGGAGGACTTTAAAATCAGCCCTCATGTGAATCGAGAGCCAGTGAGGAGAGGCCAGGACGAGTGATATCGTCAAACTTCCTAGTTCTGGTCAGGATTCTGGCAACAGCATTCTGGATGAGCTGAAGACTTCTGATAGTAGAGGTGGGCAGACCAGAGTACAGAACATTACAGTAGTCAAGGCGAGACGTGACAAATGCATGAATAATGGTTTCTGCATCAGCGATACATAGCATGGGCCGAATTTTTTGCGATATTGCAGAGATATTGCGGAGATATTGCGTTTTGGTTGTGTTCTTGATATGAGTGACAACTGAGAGACTAGGGTCAAAAATCACACCAAGGTTTTTAGTGGTGGAAATTTGTGAGTGATGATGCAGTTGTCAAAATTTAACGTAAGATTATTAAAAAGATGCTTATACGCAGGGGGACCAATGACCAACATTTCCGTCTTGCTTGCATTAAGCATCAGGAAGTTTGTGGGCATCCAACTTTTAATAGAGACATGCCTCAAGGTTAGCCAATACAGAGCGGTCATTGTGTTTGATTGGTAAGTAGATCTGAGTATCATCAGCATAACAAATGTTATAACTACGAATAATATCTCCCAGAGGGAGCATGTAAATAGCGGATAGAAGAGGGCCAGTGACCAATCCCTGAGGGACACCATAGTTAAGCTCTCGGTACTCAGATGTCACATTATTATAGTGGACACACTGCTTTCTCTCTGCAAGATAATACTTAACCCAAGAGAGCACCAGGCCACGAATGCCAATTTGATTTTCCAGGCACTTTAACAGTATGGTCTGTTTGACCATATCGAATGCTGCACTCGGCTCAGGAAGGATAAGCATTTGAGGTATCACCAGTGTATGAGACAAAGATCAGCCTGTTATTTTTTCAAAGTTTTCTTATATCTTTCCTTGAAGATGTACAGTTTGAATTGTAACCTTTGAATTCTAGGATATTAAAGGTAAACAAATTAGTAGTTAACAAAGTTAAACTATGCCTAGAATAACCCATTTCATCTGTTTTTTGGTAAATTGTGTACTGTTACTTTAAGAGAGCGCACCTTCGCGCATTTACTTCAGTTAAGTTGTGGAACTACGACGCAGTGGAGGCTAGATAGCTGTGGAGCCACACGGTTTTCATACCGTGTCCTGTCATGTTTAGTTTTATATTATCCAACAAGGAAATTTCAGTGGAATTATACTGCTTGAGACACATGTGAAATAAAAGTTGTTTGTGTTTTCCGACCTTACAACGAACGTTGAGTGGATGATTCAAAACTACTTTGGCTGGACACGTGTAAATCGTAACCTCCCACCAGATCCTTTTTTGCAGTAACAACCAGCATCCATGGCTAGTAAGAGATCGTTAGTCACTCTAGTGCAGTTTCAGTGGAATGAAAACACCTGAAGCCTAACTGAAACACATCAAACAGGCTGTTGGAGGACATATGAGCGATGAGTTGAGCAGCTAGAATTTTTTTGAGTCATTTAGAAAGAAACGGGAGAATAGAGATTGGCCTATAATTATTTAAAGTTTCTGGGTCAAGGTTAGGTCTTTTAAGTAAAGGGCTAATCACTGCTGTTTTAAAAGCAGACGGTGCCTGACTTAATTGGCATATTTAAGAGGTGGAGGATTATAGGGCCGAGGACCGGGAAAAGATCTGTGTAAAGTTTAGGAGGTAGGGGATCTAGCAGGGAGGAGGCTGGTTTAGCGGAGTGCACCAATTTGGAGAGAGCGTCTAGGGAGATTTTTGCTGAAATATAATGATTTTTGAATAGTAGGCAGATTTGGCCATGGAGAGGGCGCGTTTATAAGCTATCAGGCTGTCATGCCAGGCAAGGCGGAAAACCTCCAGTTTAGTGGCGCGCCAGTTTCGTTCTAATCTTCTACACGCTAGTTTCAGCAGATGTGTATTTGTTATTAAACCATTTTTTAGCATTAATGGTGCTACCATATCTAATGCATTATGGAGGGTACAGTTTATACTGTCCGTCAGATCGTTCAAAGACTGTTGTTGATCATCGAGGGAAGTGAGGGCAGTGGGAAGCAGGTTAGCAAGTGCGGCAGTGGCGGAAGCATTAATGCAGCGGCAGCTACGAACCATGGTAGAAACTACAGGAGGAGAGGGGAGCAGGACCTGAAAGGTAATGAGAAAATGGTCAGAAAGGGCAGTGGAATAGGGAGATACAACCACATGAGAGATAGTTAGGCCGTGAGCTAGAATAAGGTGTTGCCATTGGAATGAGTGGGTTTGTGGACGTATTGGTTAAAGCCAAAAGTGTCTAAAATAGATGTGAATGCTTTATTAAGAGAATCAGAATTGTTATTGATGTGGATATTAAAATCCCCCATTATAAGGATTTTATCCACTGTAGTTATAATATCAGAGATCCAGAATTCATCTAGAAATTGACTATAGGGCCCAGGGGGGCCGATAGAGTACTACTATAAGGAAAGATAAGGTAGTGCAGGATTGCTTCATGGAGAGCACCTCGAAGGAGGCAAAGTTTGGTACGTTAAAGATGTTAGGAGCGAATTCAGTGAGAATAGAGCTACTCCCCCACCTGTCTTCCCTGCTCTAACAGCATGAGAAAAAGAGCAGTTGGGGGGTGAGGCTTCATTTAAGGAGAAATAAACATCTAGCTTCAACCAAGTTTCACACAAACCATCATGTCAAGGCTAAAATCAGTGATCAGATCATTGACCAGCAAGGCCTTATGGGAGAGCAATCTAATATTAATAAAACCTAACTTCAGGGTTATTGGGCTTACAACGATCAAATCGGAGGAGATCAGTTGAATTGTAGCTAAGTTGTTGTGAGAGTTGTTGAGACTCTAGACCGAAGTGACCTGCGTGGGCATGAAAGTACGCTAATAGGAAAAGCCAAATTGTTGCTGACAGAGGGATGACCATAGTGCAAGTTATGTCGAACAACTGAGGCACAAAGAGGACCAGGAGGCTTAAGGAGGGAGGTAGTCTCTGCAGAAGCCTCTCCACTAAATGAACAGCTAGTTATATTAATCTAAGCCTTATGTTGGAGGAGAGGAGTCTTTGACTCATGTGACTCAGCAGCCTCTGAGCGATTTTCCTTAGCAGGTTCTCTAATCACCTGCGACCTGGCCTGCTCTAGTGAAAGATGTCATAGCTGACTTAAACATCTATCTATGTTGCCTGATAAAACAGCGGCACCATGCCCATTAGGGTCCAGGCCGTCTGCTTTTAGCAAGCCAGGTCTACCCCAGAAAGAGGGCCAGTTATCTTCAAAACCGTATCCCTGATCTGCCCAAAACTGTGCCAGCCAACAATTCAGTTGTACTAATCTACTGTATCTTTCATTGTTACCCCTAGCTGGTAGAGGGACAGAAACAATTAATCGATGCCGACACATCTTTCTGGCGAAGTCAGAAGACCAAGCTATGTTGACCTCTGAGACTTCTGATTGCCTCATTCTTCTTGCTTTATATGAAATAAACTCAGAAAAGGTTGCTAGCCATAATCCACCCTGTCGTAATGGAGCATGGGGGCTCAGAATTCTTAGCTACAACCCTGCACACATACATACCTTTTTAAAATAAATGTGAAGTTAGAGAGAAAATCACTGAAAGACAAGGTGTTGCCGACTTTCAATGAGTTTGTAATGAATGTCTGTTGCACTGCTGATATTTCAGTAGTGCATCCAAGCACACAGTTTTACTAAGCATATAGGATAGAATAGCTCTACTATTTGAGGCTTGGCTTTATGTTGAGGCTTGTCTTTATGATGATTCTATTTCTGAATTATGTTATTTGGTAGATAAATAATTTATTATTATTATTATTATTATTATTATTATTATTATTGTTTTATTAGGAATATGATTTAGTACTTGAATGAGCAGATTTAAATGCTGTGTTTATTATTTGAGTACTGATACACAACTGATATTCTGATACATCTGATACATTATAGATGTAATAAATCATGATATAAAGTTACTCACTACTTGAGTAGTCATTTTATGAGATTCTTCTTTACTCATACTCAAGTTGTTATTTTGATGAGTATTTTTACTTCTACTTGAGTCATTATTATTATAAAGTAACAATACTTTTACTTGAGTACAGTTTTTGCATACTCTCCCCACCTCTGTTACTAGGCTGTACAACCCTGTAAGCATCTTATTAGCCACATGAAGCCAACACCTGCCTGTCAGCAAACTATATGTTGTTGTCAAGCTCAACACTGTCAACATTGGAAGGAAAATTTACAATAGAAACTCATTTCAATCCTAAGGCTAACAAGTACTAGTTAATTTCTTTGTTATACTCTTTCCATCTTCAAATGCTAAATTTGTGCATTCAATTAGTAATGGATCCACTATGGTCTACTGAGAACATAATATCAATAGACACTTTGAGACTAAACATGACAACAAAGCCTGGCCTGATTTTGTGTTTTATTTTGAAAACTTTAGAACCATTGATTCTGGTTTCACTGTTTCTTCATCATTTCTCTAAAACATGTCATAACCAGAAGCTAAAATGGCCTTAAACAAATGTAAATATGTGTAAAATCAAAATGATTTAAAATAAGTGTAAATATGTAATGCTGCCCATGAACAGCACCCGAGGACAAAAGAGTGGAGAAGAGGAGGAGGAAGAGAAAAGAATAGAAAAATTGAGTAGATGATGAACGAAATGGAGAAGTAGTGTTAGAAATTAACAGAAGAAACAAAAGGATAGCAGGGGATGGGGAGGTTAACAAGATTTTTCTTTAATTAACAATATTGCTCATCTTCATTTTATTCATTGCTCACTATACCCAGTGTTTTTACACTGAATTAATGTCTTTATCACTCTTTATCACTTGAATTTTACGATCAAAAATAGCTCTCAGTATATCCAGTGATGATAATTTCAGCCTCCCATATTCAGAATTTCATAGTACATAGTGAAGTATGAGTTTAGAACCTGATAGACCAGCTGTGTGTTTTGTGTTTGATGACAGGGAGTGTCCCACTCATTGTACATATACTCATGCTATGTACTCCTAACTCTTTTACAATTCAGTATAATGACAGTAGAGGGAACCTAATGACAGTACAGGGAACCTTAAAATCTCACGACATCGCTATAGATGTTCCTCTGGTGAGGTTGGAAACTTCAGAAACCTTTCCTTTAATTTATCAGAAACAACTATAAAATTGCTCTTAGGAGCTTCAAATCTAATTTCGGAGGGTTAGTATACACCTATTCTTAAACCTAAAAGCTAAATTAAGATTTATAAAGAGTTGAGTTTTGTGAGGTTGGATGAGACAGGGATGGTAACTGTCACAGCCTGCACTTCATCTTTTGGACTTTTAGTTTGAAATGTCTTGTACTCCTCTTCCGTGTGTGTTTCCACCCCTCACCTGATCCTGTTTGTTGTATTTATTAACCTCGTCCTCCCCTTGTTAATTTCATCCCATCATGTTTGCCCTGTTTAGTTTTCCTCTTGTATTTAAGCCCTTGTGTTTCACCTGTCCTTTGTCTATTGTTGTTTGTGTTTTTATGCACACTCTTAGGCTGCACCTTTTTGTTATCGGTTTTGTTCCTGTTTTGCACCTGTATTTTGATCTTCAATTTGTAAGTAAAGTCCTCCTTTTTGTCACCATCATCATCATCATCATGTCTTGCACTTGGGTCCTGCACCACACTAGCCGTGACAGTAACTAAAGTCTTCACACTCCATTTACCTGTCACTTTTTGCAACATTAACATTTGTGACTTGATATGATGTGAGTTGTGAGATTTTTAAAAATGAAATCATTTTATTACCATAAACTACGGGTACTGTAAAACTCTGACACTGAACATAAATCCAAACTATTTACATGCATAAATATGTGCTCATATCCAACAACTGTTCATGTGATAACACTAATTATTTAAATAATTTAAAAAAAAAAACAGATTTAAATAAAAGTGTGGGTAATGATGCACCTTAAATATTAAATTCTGTATGTTTTTATCCCAGTCCCCGAGCAAAAAGCTTGAGTACATATATTAACACATTTAACCAACAAGTAATCTTTCCCTTTCACTTTTCCAGAAATGAAGATTTGACAGTCAAATGTTTTTGTACTCAATTATATATGCATCACATGCATGCATACACACACACACACACACACACACACACACATAGGAAGGGAGGGAAAGAGATCGAAAGATTGATAATTTAGTTAAAAGCAGATAGAGAGAACCAGTCATGATGTGGTTTTTACAGAAAAGCTTCAGGGTCATATAAGTGAAGATAAACTGTATGATGAGACAATAACGACTTTGAGACAGTAAGATTGCAGATGAGATTGCAGATTGGTGATTGGGTTATGGCAAGGTTTAGGTTAGCCATTTATCAGACTGTTTTATGTGTGTCTGTGTGTGTGTGTGTGTATATATATATATATATATACACACACACCACACACACAGACATGTATGTATGTGTGTGTGTCAATATATGTAACTACTGATTAGTTCTTGTAAAGCTTACAACCTCCTGTAAAACTTAAAATTGATTTGTCTTAGTCTAAGAACAATGATTACTATTTTTTTTCACAAAAAAATGTTTGTCACAAAAAATGAGCTGTGACATGCACTGCTGTCAGAGGGACACGTAACCCACCAAGCTAGGTTTATATGACTACATATTTTCTTACAGCAAATGGATGATTCAAAATTAACCATTAATGTATGCAATGCACAAAAATAAGATTGACATCAGATAAACAAATGAAGTCAGAGTCAACACCCCGTTTAGTCGACACAGAACAGTCACTAAGGTGTGGTGCTCTGTGCTATGTGATCCTTTGGCGAAGCATACTCGAAAAGAGGGTGCTGTTATCCTCAGAACATTTATCAAAAGTTGGACAAAAGATACAAATTAAGTTTCATTTCCACATCTCTTTCATTCTGCTTCTTCATCATTCCACATCAGAGTGAGTATCCACCACTATTAAATAACTGTTTAGCTTCTACAGTATATGCACAGGAATAGAATACTGTCAATTCATGTAAGAGTAAATTTCATATGTTGGCACAGCCTGTGGTTTGGTTTTCTCTTTTTGAAAATCCATTGTATTACAATACTGTTAACAAAAACAGGTGATTCTCAGAATTTCATAATACTATCCGTAGTAAAGTGTGGATTCAGAACCTGATAGACAAACTGTGTGTACTGTGACTGAAGACAGGAAGTGTCCCATGTGTAAAGAGAACCTGATAACAGTCAAGGGAATCTGAAAGTCTCATGTTATGTACCTTAATATCCATAGTTTATCGGTCAGTGCACATATTCCTCTGGTGAGAATGCAAAATTCAGAAAGTATTCTTTTAATTTCCATGAAACAACCAGAGACTGCTCTTGGAATCTTTAAATCCAGTTTGAAACAGTAATTATACATATACTTTAAACTTAGAAGCTGTCCAAAGATTTATAAATAGTTGAGTTTGGTGAAGCAGGATTAAACAATGATGAGAACTCCATGCTTCCGACTCCACTTACCTGACAGTTTTTGATCAGTCATTGTAATTTAACATGGACTTGACACATTGTGAGTTGGAAGATATTCAGAAATTAAGTAATCCTATTATTATAAACCACTACAAATCCAATGCTAAATATAAGTAAAATCATTATTTCTAAGATACTTACATGTGTTAATATTCTCTTATTTTTGTGGGCTAGACAGAGGAGAAAAATTACACAAACAAATGTGCAATTTAAAATTAGTGTATATGGCATGTAATAACTGATAACATAATAAACGCTCAGAAATATAAGCGTAACATGTATACCTCGTCATCCCTCTGGAGTAATATATGTTTTTCCTTCAGTCCCTTCCTATAACACTCTTCCTTGAATAGCTGCATTGTTTGTTTGTGGAAAATCCCATAGCACTGCATCACTCCAAGTGAGGGGTTAGCTACACCTGTTCTTTGTTGACATAACTTCTTTCATTTTCAGTTTTCCAGAAACAAAATTTGGACAAGCAAGAAATTTTTGTAATTAACTATATTTGCACAACACACATATACACATACACAAAGACGGTGAGAGACAGAGTAAGGCTGAGACTGTATTTAAAAGCAATCACAATGACTGAACAATGTCTGAAAGTATTTTTTCAGGCTTTAAGGAGAAGGTATTGTAGATGTAGTAACACACAGACACGCACAAACACAGAGCAAAATGTTATCAAATTGTAGAACTAAACAAGTTTTAGTTGATAATGTAATCACCTATTACTGATACACACACACACACACACACACACACTCTGCATATATAAATAACCAAAGTGTATAAAAGACAGGATACATGTATGATACTGTATAACCAGCATTTACTTAACACAGGGTGAGCAAAAAGAAAAAGGGGCACAGGTACACAAACCAGGGGTAAAACAGGATTCAGAATAACTCTTACTGGGGAGGTATTCCAGAAAGCGGGTTCAGTGAAAACTAAGAGTTAGTTTACTCAGTAAACCTATTAAAAGAAGAGCCTTATGGCTTTGTTTTGCTAGGAGAATGAAAGTTAACTAACTCTAAAGTTTTCACTAAACCAACTTTCATGAATACCCCACCACGTCACGTTGGACAAGACAAATACTTCACAAAGGAACTAAAGGGAATTAAACAAACTAAGGATGTCGATACAAACATAAAACCAGGCTCGATTAACAAATACAGGTGGAACTAATGACTGAATCACTAACTGAACCAAGGATAAACAAGGAGATATCTAAACTAAGAAAACCTGACTCAAAAGAGACAGCAGAGTAAACCAGGGCATGACATTTAAATCATTCAATCACCTATTTTCATAAATAATGTAGTGACCTCAGTGTATAAGGTAACAACTTTCCAACGTCTTCACGTCTCATTTGAAATGTCACATACACACAAAAACAAATCCATGTCTACTACAATTGAAACTGTTTTGTGAGCCTTATTTTGTTAATTTTCTGTACATTTTAAACTTTCAATACACCTTGTTGACCTGATAATTTCATAACTTAATTTCCCAAATGCACTACAGAGAATGGCAGAGACATTTAAAATAAAGTTGTTTTTAAGTTCAGGTTAAGTTAAGAATAACGTATATCAAAAGTAGCATCACTACAAATTTATTTCATCACCTCAGACAATAGCACCCTTTGCTCTCAGATGAATCATTTAAAGCTGATACACAATACAATCCTGCTACCAGTAAGATACAAAGCCAGTTACAACAGCCTGTTTGATTTCAAGAAGCATTCACTGTGACAATGGTAGGGTAGGAACTGAAATGTTTCTCTGCTAAAGAGAAAATGGTAGCGTGACAAAATGGAATTGGAATTACATTAATAAGTAGAAATAATTCAGTTGAGATATCAGAATATGAACCACTGAGGTATGTTTTCTTTTGCTGTCCACCCAGACAGTCTTTGAAGAGAAAATGCTAATGCTTATTCTCTAAATTACCATATGTAGTTACTTGTTATTGATAGATAACACAAATTGTTTATTTATGTAGGCATAAGTCTAGCTGGGTCTATAGCATCAATTTGTAAATTTAAAAATAAGTACATAAATGCAAAAAAAAAAAAAAATAGGAAGAAGGAAAAAGTTGATGCTTGTTGCTCAACTGTGACTTAACTGAAACTCAAGCTTAAAGTTAATTTAAGTTTTTTGTTACTGGAATAAACCGATATTAAAAAGAATTGCATCAGTCACTGTGCATAACCTATTGTCCTGTCTGCTGTTGTTGTTGTGTGTGTATTTTTTCACAGATAACCTGAAAGATTTCATCAGAGATGGAAAAATCAAAAAGAATCTTTCTTCATTTCACTTCCTGGAACACTCAAGGAATTACCAACACAATCCAAGTACCTGATAAAACTCAGAACATATTTAAACAGCTCAAACAACTGAAAAGTCAAGTAGTTTTTTTACAGGAGACACACGTCAGGCCTAAGAATACTAATCTATTGAAGAGAGCTAGAGGTTGGACATCTTATTTTACAGTGCACAGCCCACGCAGTAAAGGAGTAGCAATATTAGTAAAGAAAAGTGTGCCGTTTGAGTACATTTGCCATGATGAAGACTATGGAGGAAGCTACATTGTGCTGTTCTGCCAACTGTATGGTGAGTTGTTCACTCTGGTGAATGTATATAATCATAAGGCAGACAGAGAGGTCTTACACAGATTGGCAGAGTATCTGAAGGAAACCAAGGCTGGCGTGTTGGTGGTTGGAGGAGATTTCAACACAGTTCTGAATCCCGACCTTGATCGAATAACGGCAGCAGGTCATACAGACCAGATGCCACTGAGACGCTACCTTGAACATTTCACTGCTACTCTGAAACTCAGAGACATTTGGGGACACTTACATGCAACAGAAAATGTTTTTCCTCAGAACCAGAGTTTCTTCAGACTGGACAAGTTCTTCATGCCAGAAGACAGACTTCAACATGTTTGCAATTATAAGATAAGTAAACTTGCTAGGGGAAACATATCAGATCATAAGCCTACAACCATTAAGATCTCAGTTCAGTGGCAAACAAAAAATCATACACCAGACGTCGCCTCAATGTTGGGGGAATTTGGATACCATGGAAAGCCAGTTTGGAGAGCAGAGAAAATCAATGGAGCAGAGATACTGTCAGCCATCAAGTCCCTGAGTGACTCAGAACAGCCAACACCAGATGGCTTAAAAGTACAACATTACAGGAAATTTTGCCTTCCAATGACTGAAATCTTAAAGATAAACTATAATCTCATGTTAAAACATAAATTTATACCAAAATGCTTCAAAAAATCCTTAACCATGGACCAGTACAAAACGCATAGTTTCAATGTTGACTATCTAATATTTGCCACAGTGATTGCAAAACGCCTAAGAATGTATCTAAAGCCATCATTCAAGAAGAGGAGAAGACAAAAATATGACTTTCTCTTCAGTTTAACTCTTCGATGTTTTCCATCAATGACAATAAGGTGGTCATTCTTCAAAAAAGCAATCTCATCGCTGAAGCGCATCCATTCTGGACCCCCTTTTGACTTCAGTATTCTGGACAGCCTACTCCCAAGAGGTCCATCAAATGAGTTTAAGGAACTTCGTCAAAGCTGTCCCCTCACCTCACCTATTCTCACTGTGATTCTGATTCACTTGGCTCAACTCATTTCCAGGAGAAATTATTCAGCAAGTGTCTGTGACTACAGACACAGACTACTTGTCTTTGTAGGAAAGTGGAGAGTGCCCACAATGGTAGACCTGATTAGACACTTTGAAAGAGACTCAGGAATTAAACTGGAAAAATCTGTGCAAATGAGTTAAAGCACATTGGTTATGTAGTCATAATTTAACTAGGCTGGAAGATTTGTCAGTTTCATACATAGCCAGCTGCGGTGATCTGTGGTATAGATAAGTTTCAGTTAATGGTTAAGCATGTACATTAAATGAAATAATGATATCACTTAGCTGTAAATATCATCTTAATTTTTAAAGATTACTATTGCTCTGAGTGAAATTCCTAAACCAATCCAACATAAAAAAAAAATCAGTAAAACTAAAACAAAGCTTGGTCACCACAGTCCAGCGTTCTAAATAAAATGACTAATCTGTTAATGAAAATTCAGTTTATTCAATATTTATGCAATCTTAAAAATAAATGACAATTTCTTTCTTTTTTCTAAATATTTTCAGTGTTCACCACAAATCCACATGCAAAGACCTAGACAGATATCCCTAGACAGAGTTTTGCAGTTACCCAGATAACTTCACTAAAATATGAATGCTCTACATTAAGTGCAAAGAAATCTTTAAATCCTGCTTCCTGATCACACTCAACTTTTAATTACCATGTGCAGAGGCAATACAATGAATAAAGCAATTCACAGCATTTTTTTTTCTGTTTGATTCCAGTCATGTTCACTATTCCTTCATGTGTCACAATTATGAAATGAAAGCATGTGTGTGATTAAACGGTGAACCTGTACCGACTTGACTCACAAGACCATAGTCATCACCACAGTGATTTGTATCAGTGTTTATGAAGAGTGTATAATGGATTACAATTGCATAGTGGAAGTATGGGTAGTATGAAGACAGATTCAACTGCCAGTCATTGTTTTTTTGAGGCACAAAATATTGTGAGGACTTAATACATTAAATTAATGCGTGTTACTTTTCTGGAAAAGTTTTTCAGCTACTCTCCTCCTGCTGGCTTGGAGAGTCAAAGGTTTGGGTACTTGACACAATGTCCTGGACCGGATGTCTTATTTGACAGTATATTGTCCTAACAACAAAGGCATTGCTATACTCATAAGACATGGTATATTGACTACACCACTGCAATATTGTCAGCAGCCTGCAAAAGGTATTTTAGCTCAGGACCTTGATCACTGCATGAAACCTGATTTGTTGATTGTTGCCATGTTGGACTGGAGACAGAAGTGTTCTGGGGACATAAGATATTATCTCAAGTGACATTGTGAGTGCTTATGCAGAGAGATGGATTTGTCCCTATATAGCAGCTTATAGTGGAATTATATAGTGAAGTGTATGTGTGAAATACATCAGGTTTACATGTTGTATATTACTGATTCCTCTGTACATATTTTGTGTCAAGTTGAGAAGAAACTCAGTCAGCGCAGAATGTAAAAAAATGTGATAACATATCCTTGTCACTGTGAAACAGACACAAATAAACAAACATAAATAAACTGATAACCCCAACTGGTTCGTGCCTCTCATTTACTGTGTGTGTGTGGTGTGTGCACACATGAGTGTTTACTAATTGACTTACAAATCATAGTTGGTTTATATTTGGACTCCTCTCTGTGTCTCTCTCAGCTTGATATTACGCAAGTGTAAAGGGCGGGCCAAGAGAAGGGCACAGAGACAGGAGTGGTAGCGCAGAATTTTAAGTGTTTATTGAAGGAAGTTTCCCCAAAGCTTTCATAGATTCTACTCAGGATACACAGCCTCAAAAACTAGTGTTGTTTTACTTAAAGAAACACACACTGGTCCAAAAAAATGTGGACATGCTTCACAGTGTCCCCTTCTGGACCTCTTATTTCACAGTACACTGTCCTCGTAGCAAAAGTGTAGCCATTCCGATAAAGAAAGACATGCAGTTTGAGTATACAGATCATGAGGACTACACTGGCAATTACATTGTGATCTTCTATATTTTAAACTATGATATCTACAGCTTATCAAAATCACATAGAAAAGCAAATATGTGCACAATGTAACATATTTCTTCAGGAAATTCAGCTCATCAAGTGGTTTCACAAGACTACGACTGATACTCTAACCACGAGACCACTTGGAATGATGGGAGCAGAGTGGACACAGTTGCGGAAATCACATATGAGTTAGAAGTTAGTGGAAAATACTCATCAACAGCTTTACTTGAACTCGTGGCAGAAAAAATCCCTGGTAGATGATTTGGTCCAAATTCAGGCAAATAATCAGCAACACACAGGACACATCAAGACATGGGTGTAGCTGATTACAATGGAATGGTGAGAATAATCAGTCCTGACCAGCCTGAAATGCTCCAAAAACTAGGCTAGCATTCCAGAGTTCTGGAACACAAATGCATCTTCTGAAGCCCCCTGATAAGCCGTTATTCCCAACAGAGGCCAACAGAGGAACTGATTTAAGTCCTCACAACTACATATGTTGTTTCAGAGCAATATTGAAAGTACACTCATTTTTGAAAATTTATAATGGATAATTCTGACAAACACAAGGAGCCATTATAGTAGTTAGCTAGAATTAAGACTTCCTAGAAATCTCTCTTTGAAAACAGTAACCTAGAAAACGCTTGCTACTATGAATGACAAGAAATAATGAGCAGGCACTAGATGTTCAGGCACTAGATGCTATCGCCTGTCAAAGCTTACTGCACATCTCTGCCACAACATGCAAGTTAAGCAGTAGTACATATGTTTATATATTTACATTCTGCCCTTTATGGAGCAAGTGTAAATGAAGAAATGAACACAATAAATTTGGTAAATGTTTGTTTTTTTGTTTTTTGTTGTGTGTGTGTGTGTGTGTGTGTGTGTGTGTGTGTGTGTGTGTTGGGGGGGGGGGGATCAAAAACATTTTGTTATGCATGAGATTACGTATCTTAGACATAATAAGGCTGTGAGATCGGGCCCCAGGGTGGGAGACTCGTGCCCAGTACTTAAAAACTTTACAGGTATGCCATTATGTGTATATTGTACACATTTATGTGAAATCAGTTCATGTAGAAATTCATGAAAATCAATAGAAAAACTACATTATAGCTCAAACCACACAATACACCTGCTTTTTCCACTGGTTTTCTCAGTTTGCAAGAAACATATATTTTTGGTACTCTTCCATGCTTAACTGGAAGCAGTCTGATTCCTGTAATCAATCAGTGTATAAGAGTTACTTATCCAACGCTAGCCATTACCTAGCCATGTATGTCATGTAGAATAGCCTCCAGACAATAACAGGAAGCTATTTTTCTGTGACATTATTAAATATTTGTTGATCAAAAGGAACAATTGGTCACTTGCTCATTTAAAGACTATATGGCTTGGTGTTGCCAGTTTGATTAGCAGTGAGATAAAAAAAAAAGTACAGAAGCCAGTCTCTATTTGTGAGTTGTGACATTTTCAGAAATTAAATTTTTATTTCCATAAAAATCTGATACTGAACGTGAATCCGAGCTATTATTATCCCAAGCTATTTACATGCATAAATATATGCTCATACGTTTGCATTTGACAAGGAATAAATGTACACATGCAAAGGCACAAGTAAGAACTGTTCATGTAATAACATAGAATATTTAAATAACTTTAACAACTGTAAGTAATGATAAATCCTTAGTCCTAAAATTATATATTTTTTTATTCCAGTCACTGTCTGTCACATTTGATTCTACCTTGACCAGTTACGTCCAGTGTGTTTTTGGAAAATCTCAAAGGACTGCATCACCCAAGGAAGAAGGTTAGTTATTAGATTTATTAGCATACACTCTTTCACTTTCAGTTTTCCAGAATTGAAGATTTGACAGTCAAATATTCTTGTACTCAACTATATGTGCATGAAACACACACATACACACATGGCCTTTGAAAAGCATAACTGCTCCATTTAGCTCAAGTTTGTGTGTTGCTTCCTTGAACTGATCAACATGAAAGTTCACACATTCATCATGCAAATCATTAAACCATCCTACTAGTTTGGCGGCTTTGAAAATGATCCCTTCGTGACAACTAAACCTAGTGTATCCTACACATTAAAAGAAAAACAAATGAGGGAAGTCTACATCCTCTTTATATGTGTCTTTAAAATCAATATGCAAACATATTCAAACAGAGCCTACCGTCACCATCAGAACTTTAATCAAAAGCTGAACAATAATACAAATCATTTTTGATTTCTACATCTTCATCTCAGTAAGTATTCAACTACTAAGCAACATATAAATTAAATGTACATGCAAGTTTATGGGTGTACAGTTCTTTGTTCTAGATATTGATAGCGAACACACTGACAATTCTATGCTTTTCTACACAATACATTCTAAGTTTGTTATAAGTTTAACTGTTATGTAATGGATTTCAGTATTAAGTCAGAAATTATTCATTATTAATGATTGAAGATTTAGTGTATTGAAGGGATTATGTGAAAATAATATAAACCAAGTGTACACCTAGAGCTTTTAGTTTATTTGTATATAGTTACATCCCCAAAGGTGACATCTAGCAGTGAAGGGAAGAAACTCAAAGAACCAGCAAACAGAGGGAACATACAGAAACAATGTGCAGTGAAAGCATAATGACTATTGACATGATGTATAAAAAAGGCAGTTATGCACAGCTGAGGTCATTTATAAACTTCTCTGTGAGATAAAATTGAACAGATTGTAAATTAATAGCAGAGCCATAGAAAAGAAAGGAAACGGAAAAAAATTCTAGCCAGAACTATCACTATTATTCATAATAATCCATAATGTTCTAATTCTTGGAGAGAATAAAAAAGAGCCAAAATACTGTCTTACAGAAACCCAACACCTCTGTAACTAAATTGACACCCAAATCATAAACACAAAATGGCATCCACCGCTAAACCAGTCCAACACATGAAAGAAAACTAAATGTGAGTGAATGTGAAGCAATATGTGGTGGAGATGCTGTGTTTTGTTTTGTTTTTTTATCATGGGATAAACACAGCAAACCTTTTCTGAACTTTATGCATAGGACTTCATGGAGGATTATGCAGACTACTATATTGTTCTTCTCTATTATTTATATGCTTTGATGTAAACTCTTCTGCCGCAAGTAGTAGTTTACAGTGTACAATAATGCAGTGAAAGTGCAGTGAAAAGGAATCTTCAGGGAGAATAATTAGACTGCAATTCACACAAGAGCAGAGGAAAATGTATCATGTATGGCAAACTCAGCGGTTTGCCATACATGACGTCAGCGGTTCCAACTTTTAGGACCAGCAATTCTGCAGTGCCTTGCCGGTGCCAGCTTTTTGGCACCGGCACCAGTATTTTGTCAGTGGAAAAGCGCAACCCGGGTGCTCGATTAGGCACCGGCACCGGCACCGGCATCGGCCCCGCGGCAGTGGAAAAGGATTATGACTGATCATAGATTAACTGTCATGCTGACAAATTTGTGGACTGACTGAAAGGCAAATTCAGTAAACTGACTGACTGATGACAGATATAACTGACCTGTTGACTCGACTTGTTGGTCTACTTATACGTGTTTGAGGTGAGATAGTTGTCATACCGACGATCTATTCTCCTCTCTGTGAGAAAGTTACTAAATTTTAGAGCACACTACCTGTGACAAAGAGGATGTGATTTTTTGTGCTCGATTAAACATGTTTTACTGGCAAATGTAATGCAAAAGTGTTTTTTGGGCAAATACTTAAAGCATCTTTAGCCTAACCACTGACACACTGTAAATCCGAATAAGTTCAGAGTACTCAAAACTTTTGTCGTAACTGATTACTTGAGAAAATTTAAGTACCTGTAATATTTTTTTAATTAAACTTTAATTTGAAAATATATTTCCAGTTAACTCATTTTTTCTTGTTTCTTTTTTAATAAATTTAAATTTCTCTTGACTTATGTGTTACTGCAGCTAAATTAAATTGCTAAGATCCCGACCCACAATCAGGCCACCTTGCTTGGAGCAAGTAACACTTCTTCTTCCCTCCTGCGCTCAAAGACAAAACTAGTTTGCAACATCGTGATCCTCCACAAGGAATATGCTGGCAAGTGAAATAAGTCACTGATCATTACAGCACAGTATTACACTATCTGAACAAGATTCTGACTTAGAGGCATTCTGTCATTACCTCCATATGGTAGCTTCACACCATTGGCTTGTCAGCCAAGCACTACTCCACATGCAAAGTAGTTCTAATGATGACTGTAGTGACCGTTCTCTTTTTTAAAAACTATTTTCAATCTCTGTAGAAAGTTTGCTAGGTCGACTGTAAGCGGAAGCACCCCGTAATGCACTGCGGTGCTGACGTTGGACGTTTGAACTCCAAAATTTTAAATTATGGTCCCTTAATAATCTGCAATTCATATCACTTAATCCAAAAGTGATTTGAAAATAATCCAAAGTTTTTAGTTTACATAACTCAAAATTGAATTACATGTTATAACAGCTCAATTTTTTTAAGTCAATAGAATTTATAAGGACATTTTAAGTTTATACAACTTAACAAAATTAAGTTTTTTGAACTTTTGGATTTACAGTGCACTGACAACACTGCTATTTATGTGTTGACAACTTGGCCAGGTTTGTGTTTATATTTGTTGCTAAGTAACATGAAAAAAAGCAGCTCAGTATAACCTGTTTTTCTGCCTTTAGCCATGAGGAATAAATTGCACTAGTAATGGCAGCGTCCTCAAGGTCTTGATTAGAACAAAGAAAACTAATACTAATACTAACACTAATACTAATACTAACTGCTTAGAAGAGGAAGGATTTTCTAAATAGTAGTATCTACATAGTAACCACATTTATAATGAAGGGGTCAATATCTTGAAACTGTGTAGCTTGTAATTCTGTTTTTTTGTGTGTGTGTGTGTTTTTTTGAGTTTCTTATTATTGCATTCCTCTATAGGAATCTACAGCAAGACTATAGAACTATTGATTACTGAACTTCATAAAATTGCATAAACTGGTGGGATTTTAGGAAAGTTAAAGAAGTGGAGGTCATTTTTTAACTTTTCCATCAGTGCGACTGGTAACTTTTTCTGTTATTAAAAGTGTGTTACATATGGCATTTTCTAGAATACTATTTTATGCCAACCAGGCTTGATTATTACCCATACCTATTTCAGTATATTAGTCCTATATTTTCCCTTAAATAATCTTCAAAGACTGTATTACTAACTCTAGCTGAAATTCTAAAATCAAACACAATATTTTCGAAAAACAGTGAAACCCAAACAAAGTTTGGTCTCCACAGCCAAGTGTTCTCAGTCATGATTGATATAATTAATCTTTCATAGCAAAACTAAACTTGACCCACATTTGTGCAATTTTAAAAATAAATGTAACTTTCATTCGTTTTCCAACATGTTGTCAGTATTTATCACTGCTACACTTGTGCAGACACCTTTCAAAGATGGTACTTCAGCGGCTGACTGATCAGGTATTCCATGAAAAAGAATTTCTCAGTTGTTCAGATAACATGAGTAAAACATGTCATTAGGGCTATACACTCAGCAAAAAAAGTAGTGACTTGCTTTTAATGTTTTGGAGGATACATCTGCTAGAGCAGTTTAAAACTTGTAAGTTACAAATAATACTTGTAAGTAACAAATATTGTTTGCAAACACTTCAGCAAAATTCCTGGTTGTCTCTTCCTCACCCTCCTGTTGATCATAATTTTTTCAATCATCTGTTGTTCAGAGCATTTGAATATCTTCCAGGATCAAACCTGTTCTACCACTTGTACATGTTTGTTTTGACTGGTATCACGTGTTGCTGAGTCATCTGCACAATAAATACAGATATAATTATTTTCAAAAACATGTAGACTTAAGGTTGCTTGCTAGGGTATTTCCATTTATTTTCTTATATTACTTCCTTTATTCACAGTGTCCTAGAATTGCATTTCTATGTGGGATTCTATCCCACATAACTGGTTTAGCTACCTGCTTTTTATTAAAACTGCTAAACATAGAAAACACTATTAACCTCTACCAGTTTGCTTGGAAATGTTTTCAATTAGTAGCATACATAATCCCAATGGGATTATGGCAATGGGATTTTTTTCATACTGCATATACACCTATGTTTTATTTATATTAGCTGCAAAGCCAATGAGCAGAATATGATATAGGCTACCTTGTATTGATGGTTTCTCTAATGCTCCAATTTGGAAAAGAAGAGGAAGAAGAAGTATTTGTTGTATTTCTCATATTGCTTCCTCATGTAATTTTTTTAAATGATCACTACCAACAGTCATACTCTATATATTAAGGAAGTCACAGCCTGATCTCTGATTCTCTTTGTGCTTGTTCTCCCTCTATGTGATGCTCAAATTGTGAAACTTTGTGGCCCTTTATTAATATGACCTGTGCAAGTTGAAAAATGAAAACATTTTCGCCATACAAGAATTGAACTGTTGTTTCCCTCCAAACCCATTAACTGACCATTTATGAGACCAGAATATACACACATGATCTATCTAACATCCCATTAACCAGATCTAAATGTTTACTAGGCTTTTCTGTCACAATATGCTTTCAAAACTTTATAGTTAATTTCAGATTTAATAACAGATCTGATCATTTTCTTTTCCATTTGCTGTTATTTATTTGAATTCAATGATATTAAGGAGTTTCTCAAGATCGGACCTGTTACACTGGTTGCATGTATTTTGACCTGATCAAATGTGGATGAGTCAGTGCTGAATCATCTCCATAGTGAACACATACATAATTAAGGGAACCAAGCCCTGAAAATACATAGTCTGAAAGTTCTTTGTTGCTGTTTTTTACTCTCTTGCTTTTTCGAATTTCTTATTATTGTGTGTGTCCATGGGAAACTCTAGCAGGCCTGTGTGTGGAAAACCAGAAAATTGCCTCAGCTGGTTAGGACTTGGTTAACTGACAGAGATGTGATGGAAACATTAAACAATGTTTCCATCACTAAGACACGCAACCTTTTTCTGTCCTAAACACTAAATGTCCTGCATTGCATTTTCTGACAAAGTGTATAGTATGTAATGACAGCCATTCTGGTTTCAGAGCCATTAGTTTTAGTGCTTTTCTTGCTAGTATTGTTTTAGTAAGAGCTTCTGTCAGCCTGTTGGGCACAGATATTTACATTATGTTTAAAACTGATCATTAATGTACTGTAGAGCAGAGAATGCAGAAGTGGTTTTGGTATGAGAAAGACAGTCCCACAATGTGCTATTGAACATGATTCAGTTCTTTGGAATACTGTATCTGTTTTATTCTTCATGTTGCTTTTTATTAATCCCTTGGAAGTGGAAGATTTATTCTTAGTGAAGTTTCTTTTTCATTCTTTTTCTACAGCTACCCTTGCACAGATATCTGTCAAAGTAGATTGTTGAGTACCTCACTCATCATGAAACAGAACTTCAGAGCTTGTCATATTTTTGAGGTTTTGCATGTTTTGGAGGATACATATGCCAGTCATATGATGGGGTCTAACAGTTGACTGTGGAAATAGGTGATTTCAAATTAGGAGGAACAAAAAGCATAATCCCAGTCCTGTTTACTTATCCCTCACATATCTTAATTATATGAAGATATCGCATATATGTTAAAATATGTCATATGTTATATCTTAATTCTATGAAAGTATGAGGGTGGTCACATGGCAGACCTGCACTGACATGACTCACAAGACCACAGTCATCAGAGCATTTGAGACACCTGAAAAGTATGATTTGAATTCATACTCTGAGTATAAGTCATACTTTCAGATGTGACGTCTAACCTGTTGAAAGATTGTCTACCGTCTATAATCACAGCTCTAACATATTTGGATAATTTCAGGAAGAAACCTGTTCCACTGGTAACATCGATAGTCAGTGAAGGAAACAAGTTCATACCGAGTATCACTGAGTCACCCACACAGTTAACACCCACAAAATTACCATATTGCGATCGCTTATAAAGTGAAGTTATATCGAATTTCAGCACAAATAATTCTGGGCAAGATTCTGTACTAGACAAAGGTACTAAAGTAAATTACATTTAAATTAGAAGATATATCTGTAAAGCTCCTCTTGGGAGAACTAAGAGTCATCCCAACTCCAAAGGTGAGTACTGTTATTTCATTAGGTATGTGCTGGTCCAAGTCTTAGGTAAGTTTTAAAAGTCTAAAATTTTATATCAATAGAACACACAAAATCAGTAGCTGCCCATAAAATGAAATGAGTTTCTTTTGTCTTTGTGAGGCAGGTTAAGTCAAGCTGTCAATGTTACTGATGCTGTAGAAAACATAAAAATTAGGTACCTGATCTTTGAAAATCATCCAGAGCTGGCTACTAATATAAATCTACTCTAAATTTATACGGAACCAATACAGAAGGTTAAGTATATAGGCTATTTTCCAAAGAGCACTTGATGTTCATCTGTCAAACAACATGTTACAGGTACACTAGAATAATGCCAAACAAATGGAAAATACATAAGAGCTTACACCCAGTTTCGATTGATAATCTCCATTCAAAAATGAATAGAGCATGAGCATGTGCTGTTTTTCATCAAGAGATATGCGCTGTTCCGAAACAGTCCTTTAGTTTCTTTTTCACCTCTATTGCTCTCTGCTCACTTTTTACTCAACTACCATCACTTCTGAGTGTTACCGCTGATAGCTGCTCTGATTGTAACAGCTAAATTTGCTCTTTGCTCCACATGATAATTCTTCTGGTTGCATTACCTCTGAAGTGAACAAGTGTTCTTGTCCATAAGACATTCAGGACACTTTTGAATGGCACACTTCCACTTTTAAGTTGATCATGAAGCAGGAAATATGAATAGGAAATATGATTTGTTTATTGTTCCTGATTTTAATATGAAATATATATATATATATAAAGAATATATATATATATATATACAGAATAGTTAAACATGTATACCTGGTGATTTGTTAGAGACTCTAAAAGGGAAGACCATACAGTGTCTTTGAATATGTTTAGTATGATGTGCGTGTAAATAGAAAGCAGGTAGATGTAGGTAATTAATTTAAGATTACTTTGCGGTGGACTCATATTGGTTCACGCATTGTTTCTTGTGAACTAAATCCATTCAAAAGGATATGATACCTGAAATCATGGTGTTGAGCTAATGCCAGAATTTCTTCTTCTGAGATGCTGTCTTCCAACAATGGTATCCAAAGTTATGTGAAGTCCATCTTTATTCAAGCCTAAATAAGCTGTTAGTGCATTATACTGTTTTTGTAACAACTGCTTTCTAACTAAATTAAACATCAAAAATAGCTCTAAATATACCCTATGAAGATCATTTCAGCCTCCCATATTCAGAGTTTCATAGTACATAGTGAAGTATGAGTTTAGAACTAGATAGACCAGCTGTGTGTACTATGTTTGACGACAGGGAGTGTCCCACTCATTGTACATATGCTCATTCTGTGTACTCTTAACTCTTTAAAATTCAGTATAATGACAATAGAGGGAACTTAATGTCAGTAGAGGGAACCTTAAAGTCTCACGACATTGCTATACATGTTCCTCTTGTGAGGATTAAAAATTCAGAAACCATTACTTTAATTTAATAGATAGATCCATAAAAGTACTCCTAGAAGCCTATTCTCAAACTTAGAATCTAACATTTATACACAGCTGAGTTATGTGAAATGGGATTAGACAGGGATGGTACTTAATGTCTTCACACTCCACTTACCTGTGACTTTTTGATCAACATTTGTGACTCGGACTTGACAAAATGTGAGTTGTGAGATTTTCAAAAATTAAACCATTTTATTATCATGAACTACTGATACTGTAAAAATCTGACACTGAACAGAAGTTCAGAATGACTTTTAAGTTATTTACATACATAAGTATGTGCTGATATCTAACAACTGTCCATGTAATAATACTAATTATTTAAATAATTTTAACAAGTGTAGGTAATGAAACACTTTTAGGCCTAAAACAATGAAACAATTTTATCCCAGTCCCTAAAGAAAAAGGTTATGAACATTAAAACATTTATTAACAAATACTCTTTCACTTTCAGTTTTTCATGCAGATTTGACAGCCAAATATTTTTGTACTCACTTGAACTCATCACACGCACCCACCCACCAAACCACCAAACCACACACACATACACGCACGCACACACACAGTTACACACAGAGGAAAAGAGATCAAATGATTGATAAAGTAGTTAAGAGCAGATAGAACCAGTGCTGATGTGGTTTTCACAGGAAAGTTTCAGGGTCATATGATGATATACTATACGATGAGACAATGACGACGCTGAGAAAATTAGATTACAGATAAGATTACAGATGAGATTACAGATCAGCAAGTGAAGGGTGATGGCAAAGTTTGAGTTAACCATTTACCAGCCTGTTTTCTGTGTATATATCTATATACTAATAAATAGCTAGAATTGACAAGTGAGAAAGCTGCTGGTTAGAATATAAAGTGCTTGCTTGTTTCTGTGTTCTTATGCAAGACAAAATCTAACTAAATCCACCAAGCTAGGTTTATATGATCATATACTTTCTTACAGCAAATGGATGATTCAAAGTTAACCATTAAAGTAACAATACACAAACATAAGACTGATGTCAAATAAATGAATGAGATCAGAGCCAACATTCCAGTTAGCTACGTCCTTTAAGTCAACACATTATTTATTTGTGTCTTTTGAGTCAACACGGAACAATCACTCAGGTTTTGTGCTCTGTGCTATGACATCCTTTGGAAAAGCATACTCAAAAAGAGTATACTATTATCATTAGAACTTTTATCAAAAGCTGAACGAAAGATACAAGTGAACTTTCATTTCCACATCTTCATTTTGCTTCTTCATCATTCTACATATGAGTGAGTATTCACCACGGCAAAAAGAGCGCGTTCATTGAACATGCACATTTTTTCGGTGATTGTGAACATATCCACTTGCACCTAAAGAACACAAACTTGAGCATCATTCAGGTTTGTGCGAGATTTGGAATCCTCCGGTGCTGTAAAACACAGATGATGTGCACATGATGCACTGTAAACAACACCAGAGCCTATCTGACAACACTGGCTAGCTTTTTGCTTTGTTTGCTTTTGCACTTCTATATACATATGGAATACATAACTTAATAAAATACATAACTTATGACTGCACCAGTGTAAACAACCAGTGGGAATTGGCAGTGACTGGGGGCTGGGCACTGTTGTAGGGGGAGGTTCTTCAGAAAAATATAAGCTCAGAGCAGCTCATTAAGAAAAACAAAACAAAATAAAACACAAAACAAAATAAAAAAACAGAAGAATGAACCAGGAATGTGAACCTGTTCATAATTCAAAGTGTGAACTATGAGTGTGAACTGAGCTTTGAGCTAGCTCTTGTGAATTGTGAACTTGCACAACACTGTCAGACACCGGATTTGGGGTAAATCCATAGCGCCACCAACACGCCAAATTTTAAGGTACATTTTTGCTTAGAATTTTTGAACCGTTTGTCCTAGAGTTGAGATCTTTTTTTCCCCTGAATCCTTCATCTTGCTTGTTTTGCTTTGAATGCATCTTGGTATTAGCATTTTACCAGTGGTTTTCTATGGCCAGCCATAGATGCCCTAGGTGGATTTTGGTGGAATCTGGCACCCTCATAGAGCACACTGGGTTTCAATGTGTCTGTTCACCCTGCAATGGACTGTTGTCTTGCTCATGGGTTGTTCTGATTAGTTGTCTACCTGTTGGCCAAAAATAGCTCTACCTATTGTGCTTGGTCTCTTCATTGCAGAATGCAGCAATATTTATTATTATCATTAAATCAGATTTGTGTAAATCAAATACTGCTATCAAAGGCACACTTAACCATCCAAATTAGGTTTACAGGCCTGGATGTTTCAACAAATTGCTCAAAGTTCAATAGCTCGGTAGTTCAAAATTCTTTTATGTTTAATGTTACAGGAAATTAAGATTGACATGAAATTAAGAAAAGAAAGCAAAGCTCACATTCTTTCAAGACATTACCTTAAAAATAATAAAGAAGAAAATCATTCAGATCTAGTGCTCAATATTATTCACCTTAACCCAGACATAATCAGACAGAGGCTACCGTTACTGGGGGGAGGGTTAGTTTAAAACTGTAGTCCGATACAATTACTAATTACCTGTTAAAAAATGTAGTCAGTAAACTAATCCAAGTATAACAATATTAAAGTAACGTAACTTGATTACTTTCTGTTACTTGGATGCTTCTTCTGAGAAACACAAAGCGCAAATTAAAAAACAAGTGTCAATGATATGCTTAAAATGGCCCAACAGTTGATGTTACAATCACACCAGTTCGCACACCCTTAAAACAACAATATTATTAGATGGTATAGATGATATATATCGCACACCCCTGGTAAACGCATACACACACACACACAGACACGCACACACATACACACAGATCCACATATCCTCACATTCAGCTTCTTATGAAATGATGTGTTAGTCAGTGTAGTTGGGCATTTGTCTTTGTAAAAATAATAAAAAGGCGCATGGACGGATTTTGGTGAACCTCTGTTACCATGTACAAGATGTTAATGTGATTAAAGAAAGCAATTTCTCAGATGTAGATATGCACAGGCACCACAAGAACCCACAACCTTGTCTGCCATTGATAAGAAGCACCTCAGACTCACACCCCAGACTTCCATAATAAGGAGCGCATACTCTGCTTAACCTGCCAGTCCATGTCATGTGTGAATAACTATTTAGTTCTGAGAATGGGCAGATGTGTAGGTATATGGATATGTGCATGCAAAGATTAGATGGATATGTAGATACAGGGATGCGAATGTGAATAGGTGAACGTGAGGATATGTGGATCCACGGATGTGTGTGTGTGTGTCTTTTTCTGTGTCTGTGTGTATGTATGTATGTTTGTGTTTGTGTGTGTGTGTGTGTGTGTGTGTGTGTGTGTCTACTAGGGGTGTGTGATATATATCGTCTATGATAACATCTAATAATATTGTTGTTTTAATGATGTGCGAGCTGGCATTATCGAGTATGTCACTCGCTTTTCAAAGACCAATCAAAAACACGCCTTGAGAGTCCACACATTCACTGCGTCAGGTAGCCTAGTAGGATAGATTATTGTGCGTGCATATTGAAAGTGCATGCAGTGTGCTAGTATAGGCGTACATTGTCACAGCACCACAAGTTAAGCTAGCGTAGCTGCCTAAAAATGCATGACTGAAGTTAAAAATGAGTGAATTAACAGCACCAGGAGACAAAATATAGACACCACCAGCCTCACAATCTACATCGTTAGATTTAATTGCCAGACATGGATCATCCTCACTCGCATGGAGGTGGTTTGGCTTTCAAAATACAGATGTTGCTCAAAACTTTTGAAACCACATAATTTCAAGATTGCCATCTTTTGAGTCAAACTATGTTGGACATCGGTTGCTGTTAAATACAGCTTGACAATTGACTTGTCTCCCTATCTGCAAACTGTTTGATCTCAGTAATGCTTGCACTGGTGATTTCAATGTTTTTGTGTTGTTTTTACTTGAATGCTTCAGGTTCAAGTAAATAAATAAGACCTGTTTTCCTTAAATATGTTGTTTCTATTGATATCATTAGTAAGCAACAATTAACATCCTATTCACAAGAGTGAGCTAGTACAATATAAGACTTTTAAAACACATTTTTGAAGGATGTAAAATATTGTCTACATATCATTATCGACAAAATCCCAGAAAACATCAAGATATAATTTTTTTTGTCAATTTCGCACACCCCTAGTGTCGACCTCTAATACTACAGAAAATACTCCACTTGGTCCTTCATTGTTGTATTATGTATTGAGTATTTTATGAAAAAATTCATACAAACTTACTCTTGCAGGTATTCATTCATACTCTGTGGATTCCAGATTGTGTCGGTCTGCAGGTGAAGCATCTCATCAGTCAACTAAATATGGAAGAGAACCAGGCACTGTGCTTTGCCTCGTGGAACATTCGCGGGATAAAAGACACAAAGAAGTTTTCACAGATTTTACACACGCTATGCAACCTCAGAGCTAGAGTTGTTTTTCTTCAGGAGACACACATTGGCCGTTCAGATGAGGCCATACTAAACTCCCTCCATGACTGGATGTCATATTACACAGTACACTGTCCTCGTAGCAAAGGTGTCGCCATTCTGATAAGGAAAGATGTGCCATTTGAGTACATAGATCATGAGGTAGACTATGCTGGTGGTTATGTTGTGCTCTCCTGTCGTTTATACGGCGACATGTACACTCTCGTCAATGTGTACAATCACAAAAAAGATCGTGACATATTGACTACACTGATGCCGTATCTTCAGGAAACTGCCAGAGGTATTTTATTGGTTGGTGGGGATTTCAACGTTGCTCTACGCTCAACTTTCGACCGACAAAAGTTTCGTTCAGACCCTCTGAGACATGATCTGGAGAAATTCACCTCCTCCATGCATCTTGTGGACGTCTGGGGACGACTACACCCACAAGAGTTAAAATTTACCTTCTCCCAGAATGACAGCTCTTCCAGGCTGGACATGTTCTTCATGCCTCAGATGAGTGTATGTCATGTTAAGACCTGTGAGATCCATTACGGTGTTCAAATCTCTGACCATAATCCCATTACTCTGGAACTCCTGTGTCCTGCAACTAATACTTGCTTTGTTGAGCAACAAACAGACGGGCTTACTGATGGTTACATTAACGGAGTAGAGATCCTGTCAGCCATCATGTCCCTAACAGATTCTGGGTATTCTACACCATACAATGACAGCATTGGCGAGTACAAGGCAAATCGTTTAGATAAGACCAAAATATTGAAAAAAGAATTTAACGAAATGCTGACGAAGAAAAGCATCCCAGACTGCTTCAAACATCCACTCACCCCTGATGGTTACTACAATGTCGACTACATGATACTGGCCACAATAGTGGCCAGACGCCTCAACCGTCTCCATGCTCCTCTAATTGCCGAAAATCGTGAACCAAACCAAAATTTTCACATTTTTATTACGTACCAACATGAGGATATCCCAAAGCCGGTCAACTGGCCGTTTTTGAGGGAAGTTCTAAAGTACATGGAACCCAGTCTCCCAGAGCAATTCCTTTGGCTTTTACAAGAACTGCTCCCAGCACGTCTCATACAGGATTGTCCCATCACTCCTGCCATCCTGACTCTGTCACTAAAACGTCTAGCAGGGCAGTTGAGGGACTCCTTGACTAATTGTGTTGTGGATGTTGAACATCACAGAAAGAGCATTATCATCGGCATGGAGTTTTGGCCCCAGTCCATTTTCGACGAAGTGTGCTCCAGTTTTAAAGAGGTTTCAGGACTTGAGCTGCTGATTTACTATGCTCCTCCCTGCACATGATAAAACAGACTGGAGCAATAGCGAATGCAAATTTGTTAAAACAAAAGACTATTGACAGGACAATGATCAGTCACCGATTAGTTATGACATTATGTCCATTATTATTTATTTTAACGACGTCTAATGATGCTTGAGGGTTAGCTTTATTTGTTTTTATGTCATTTCATTTATTTGTTTTTGTTTGTTGTAAAGTAAATCTTTAAAGCTTTTTATTTTGGCATCATCATTTCAGTGTAAGCTTATGAGTATATTTAGAGTACATTCATTTTATTACAACATTTATCTTTCACAATCATTGTATATACTGTTATTATTAATCTATGTACCATATTAACTGTAATTAACTGACGGAATGCAACTGAGACAGCTTGAGGTATGATTCTCTGCATGTATGAGGAAGGTGGCAAGGCAGCATTTATAAATCTTAGACACATGTATGAACTTCTTAGAAATACTGGAGTGGGTAGCAGTTCTGTGGTAAAGATTGTAAAGCATTCTGTAATCCCGTCATTTTTATTGGAAGACAGACACAAAATTGAATTTAGTTAAGTAGCAAGGACACAGCTGAGATGGTACAAGACACAATTCTGTTTTATTGTCAATTCTACTGATATTTTTGCTTTGTGACTCTGATTTTGACACAACCTTATTTAACTGGTTCCTGAGTTTCTCTTGAAAGCCATAAAAGTACTCTTAGAGGCCTGCTCTCAAACCTAGAAGCTAATCTAAGATTTATAAACAATTGAGTTGTGTGAGATGGGATTAGACAGGGATGGTAACTCAAATCTTCACACTACATTTACCTGTCACTTTTTGATAAGCATTTGCGACTTGGTCATGATATAATGTAAGTTGTGAGATTTTCAAAAATAAAATCATTTTATTACCAAAAAAATCTGATCAAATCTGTCAAATCTGTCAGAATCTGATACTGCACATAAGTCCACCGATGACCTGTAAGCTGTTTACATACATATACACTCATATTTTTGCCCTGGACAAGGAGTAAATCTACACCTGCAAAAGCACATTCAGCAAATCTGTTCATGTAATAACACTGAGTATTTAAATAACTTTAACAAATGATATACCTTTAGTCCTAAAATTCTGGGCATTTTTTATCCCAGACCCCAAAGAAAAGGGTTATGAACATTTACACATTTATTAACAAATACTCTTTCACTTTCAGTTTTCAGAAATGCAGCTTTGACAGTCAAATATTTTGTACTCATCACACACACCCATCCACATCTACACCCACACCCACCCACACCTAGTCCCTGCAGCACCATTATTTCTAACAAATAAGTGGATCTGCTATGGTCTTTGCATTTTTGTTGAAAATCTCTTGTTAACTGGTACTTAATGTGTTGTTACTTGTGGGATTTCAGTTAGTTTGGAACTGTCTCATTTGTGGAATCATTTCAGGTTTGGACATGGCAGATAAACAGACTCTACGTGTGCTTTCATGGAACATTAACGGGATGAAAGATAAGAAAGGAAAAAAAAAAAAGATATCCTTTCTACACTGGATCATTTGAAAGCTAGTATTGTTTTTCTTCAAGAGACACACATTGGTCCTACAGACATGGACATATTAGACAGGATTCCAGGCTGGAAGTCTTACTTCACCGTATATTGTCCTTGCAGCAAAGGTGTTGCTATACTCATAAGGGATGATATACCATTTAAATATAAATGCTCTGAAGTTGACTTTGCAGGCCAGTACATTGTCCTCTTCTGTCGCCTATATGGTGAAAGGTACACTCTCGTCAATGTGTACAATCACAAGCATAACACCACAATATTGAACAGACTTACAGACTACCTTCAAGCAACTGTCAGAGGGATTTTAGTGGTTGGTGGGGATTTCAATACTGCCCTTGACCCTATTTCTGATCGAAAGAAGCGTCGTTTAGATCCTTTGAGACCACATCTGTCTGTTTTCATGGACTCTCTGCAACTTAAGGATGTCTGGGGATGTTTACACCCACAAGAGACCAAATATACCTACCATCAGAATGACAGCTTCTCCAGGTTGGACATGTTCTTCATGCCTCAGATGACAATGCATGATGTTAAGGCCTGTGAGATCCATGACAGAGTTGAAATTTCTGATCATTATCCCATTACCCTGGATCTACGACATACTGAAACCGACAGAGGGTACGTTGTTACGGAAACAAAATCAGAGCCTCCAGGACCTGGTCACATTAATGGGGTGGAGATTCTTTCAGCCATTGTGTCAGTTTGTTGTGCTGGAGGTCCCATGCATCGCAGCAGAAAACCTAAGGGCAAGCGGAACAAGCTCAAGAAACTCACCCAGCAACTTAAATCCCAATTTAATGAAATACTTGACAAACAATTTTTGCCTGAACATTTGAAGGATCCATTCACATCTGAGGAAATCCTTAGTGTTGAATACATGACATTGGCTACAGTACTGGCCAAAAGACTTGATCATTCTCATCAGTTTCTGTTCAAAAAAACCCCAACAGGCAACCATCCTATAAAAACATTTATTACCTATGCAAAAAGAGATGTCCTAAAGACAGTCAAATGACCATTTTTGCAGGAAGTACTAAAGTCCATGGATCAGCCCCTCTCAGGCAATTTTATTGGTATTTTAGAAAAACTGCTGCCAGTCTTCAGATCACAGCAGTCCCCAGATCCCCCGGTCCCGGAGCTCCAGAATACTTCATCAAACTTTAAGCATCTTAGAAAAGACTGCCCCATTACCTCTTCCATTCTCATTCTGTTGCTCAAATACCAAGCAAAGAAGTTAAAGGAAAAGCTGCCACGTTATAAGGTTCATGTTGATTGTAACAGAATAAGTATTGTACTCCTTGGCTGTAGTATTTGTGTACTTTTAGAATTATCGTGCCAGATTTTCACAATTGATTCAGGCCTTAAGCTGAGCTTTCATGAGAGTGAAATTTAAAATGCTTTAGAGGAAATGTAACTACTGTTTGTTCCCAGTCTTACTGAATGATGGGCTCACTATTAAAAAACAATGAAACAACTTCGATTTGCACTGCATGGGGACATGTGGACAAATTGAGGCCAAGACAAATACTGAATTACAAGGGTGTCATATGAAGAAAGTGTAGTTATGTCAGGGTTCCTGCGTGACCTGCTCTCTATTGTGCCCCTGCTGGTCAGGTCTGGTGACAGCTGTCATCTGTTTTTGGTTTTGTCATGTGCTTTTGTTTATTTTGGTTTTCCATGTGCCCTGGCCCCGCCCCTCACTTATTGTGCTCACCTGTGTCTCGTTGAAGTAGTAATTAGTCTGTCTATTTAAACCCTGCCTGTTCTACCCTTTGTTTGTCAGTTCGTACCGCCTTCCACAGTGTGTTGTCCTAGCCTTTTGTTATCCTGATTGTCTTCTGTTTTTGACCTCTGCCTGTTTTTTTTTACTTTTTGCCCGTTGGATTTTGCCTCTTCTGCCTGCCTTGCCCTGTACCTGCTTTTGAACATTTGCCTGTCTCTGGATTTTGCCTTTGTCTGCCGTTTTGGATTGTTTGCCTCCCTCTGACTGCTCTGTGGTACGACCTCTGCTTGTTTTTTGGATTCCGCTTTCTGCCAAGTGTATTGTAAGACTTCTGCCTGGCACAAGAAACATTTTATTTATTCATCAGTGAGTCTGCAACTGAGTCCCCTGTTTTCCCTGACAAGTTATATGAATTTTTATCATGTTACCAAATACCATCAACAAAAAATAACATTATACTGGACAGAAAAAGTTACGGTATGGATACAGCCATCTGTTGTCGTGTAATGAAAAAAACATTTAGTGTTTTTAGGGTAACTGTAAATTTCCTGCTCCCTCTGATGTGTGGGGATGAACCAAGTATGCTGAGTGTAGTGGGGAGTTTTGAATTGGTTTTTATATGATAATTAAGTATGCATGTAAAAAAAAAAAAAGTATTATTTGTGTATAAATGTGGACTGTATATTACTGTGTAAATTATTATACTGATGTATTTTGACTGGTAGCTTCATCATTAAATCACGACTTGAGCAGTTTGATCATTGTGGGAATTTTTTTTTTTTTATTTGATAGTTGTTCCTGTTTTTTTTATGTTCGATTCTTTATCAGTCTGTTTAGGCATTTATTCACTCCCCCCCCCCCCCCCCGTAAAAGTGGCTAATTAAGTACAACTAGTGCTATGTCAGGGATGCTGAGAAAGAAGTATTTTGAGAGACAGAGAAGAGAATAGATGTGTGTGCGCGCGCATAAACACACATGTGTAAATGGAAAAAAGGGTAGGGTAGATGTAGATAATTCATTTCCAATCCATTCCAAAAGACAGGATATCTGATACCTGTCATGACGTTGGGCTAATGCCAGGATTTCATCTCCTGAGCTGTTGTCTTCTGACAAACAATGATCATATGGGATGTCTTTATATCACATGAATCCAGAGCTCTATGTGAGGTCCTTTTTATTCAAAACAAAACAGGGTGTTAGTGCATTATACACTTTTTGTAATAACCATTTTCTCATAAAATAAAAAATCACAAATAGCTCTCAGCATATCCAATGACGATCATCGCAGCCTCCTATATTCAGTATTGCATAATACACAGTGAAGTATGAGTTTAGAACCTGATTGGCCAGCTGTATGTACTGTGAAAACATGTTTGTGTTTCAAAAACAGCCCCCCTTCCTTAGATTTTTTCACAAATTGCACCCTGTATACATATGCATGTGTATTTATGTATGTTTGTGTGTACTATATACACACACACATATATACACACATACGTATGTATGTGTATATATATATGTCATGGTTACGGCTATTTTGTTTATTCCTTATGTTTCTAGTGTTTCCCTTTTCCTTGTGCCCCCTGTGCTCCCTCTGTTGGTTTGTCTTCTTTGTGTGTGTGTGTTGTGGGCATGGCGTCGCCCTCTCTCTCTACTTCCAGATTGCCTATACACCTGCGATCAGTTATCTCATCACATTACAAGCATGTAAACCCCGGTGTTTCATGCAGACTACATGGTACAGCTCGCTTCTCAGTCACGCTTTGGAATTCTATTTCTCTAGTTTTCGTAGATTACATGTATGTGTTCACCTCCCTGTTTTTTTTGAAAGGATTACTCCAGTGCCACTCAGTATCTCCAGTGTGCCCTTCACCTGCCTGTCGCCTTTCAACTCCGTCTCCTTAGTCCAGCTGCTCTGTCTCGCTCACAGCTCAACTCTGCAACCTCTCCCGACATCAGCTTCCTTGCCCGCTGCCTTCAATCTCCACTACCTCCATTTGTCACCATACAACATGTCCCATTCTTCATTCTAATTCTGAGTTTGTGTTTCTGCATTTGGGTTACCTTAGTAGATTGCATATATATATCAGGGTTTCCACTAGGATTTTTCTTGCCAGTCCAGAAAGAAATTATTTTACCAGACAAATTTGAAACTTACCAGCCATTTCTCAATAACTGTTTGTTACAAAGCTAAATATAATGTACGCCTAGCTTGGCAAAAGAATGACAACGACCTCAAATCAGTTTGACTATTTAATGAACATTAATGATTGAGCAAAACCTCAACAATAGCTGTTAAAATGTAGGCTATTATAAAACATCTTGTCAGGTGTGGAGTGGTGGTGGACCCAAGCACAAGACACAATGAAGGTGGTGACAAAAAAGGAGAACTTTACTTACAAAATGCTGACAAATAAACAGGAACAAAAACCAGTAACAAAAAGGTGCAGCCGAACAGAGTAAACACAAACAACGATAGACAAAGGACAGGTCAAACACAAGGGCTTAAATACAAGAGGAGAACTAAACAGGGCAAACATGATTGGTTCAAATTAACAAGGGGAAAACTAGGTTAATAAATGGAACAAACAGGATCAGGTGAGGGGTGGAAACACACATGGAACAGGAGCACAAGACATTTCAAAATAAGAGTCCAAAAATGAGGTGCAGGCTGTGACACATCTGTATCCCATAACGTTTTTTAAAAAAAAAGGCTAGGCCTACATGGTATCAAATGTAGCCTATCGGCTACCAAGTAACATTTCATTTTCTCCTTTTTTTGATTGTGGCAAAGTCCTCTGCTGCTGACTTGAAATCAAACATGTCCAATGTCTCTTTGCAGCTTGCAGTGTGCATAAGTTGTGTCACTCTCTCCTCCTCCAGATGACTTAATTGTATGAGCATTATTACCAGACATTTTGACAGGCAAGTTTTTAATTTACTGTTTTTTGTTTGTTTGTTTGTTTGTTTGTTTGTTTAATTTTGCTGGGCAAGAACTGGTAAGTACTGACTAACGGATAACATCAAAAATGAGAAGAAGTGAGAAAGTGGCTGGAACCAATTACTGCTTGTTTGTTACTGTCTTCTTATGCAGAACAAAATGTACTGTTAGTACATGTAATTACTGATTAGTTCCACACACAAAAGAACACAAAAAGAGAAAGGAAAACCAAGAGTTTTTATACAGTCTAAGAACAGGACTCAGTTACCTAAACAGATGTGACTAATGAGCCAGGTGAGCCAAAGGAAACCAGGACGTGAATACAAATACTAACATAAAGATGGTCTTGAGGGAGACAGAGAACCAGGGCATGATGGGATCATACAATTTATTTAATTTATTTTTGCACTAAACAAATTACACCTGCAAAACACTGAACACTGTAGATGTAACAACAAATGTTAAAGTTCTAACATGTAAAGCAGTTTATGCGTCTTCTAAATGAATATGTTTATACAGACATTGAACATACAAGCACTTATGAAAAAAGACAAACAAACAAAATAGCATTAACATGAAAAGTTACTCTGGCCTTTGAAAAGCACAACTGCTCCATTGATCTTGAAGTTTTCGTGTTGCTTCCTTGACCTGGTCGACATGAAAGCTCACATTCATCATGCAAATCATTAAATCATCCCACTAATTTGGCTGCTTTGAAAATTATCCCTTTGTGACAACTAACCCTAGTGTAAACTACACACTGAAAGAAAAACAAATGAGAGAAGAGCCTACATCCTCATTATATGTGTCTTTTAAATCAATACAGAGCAGTCATTCAGATTTAGTGCTTTATATAAGAGCATCCTTAGGCAAACATATTCAAACAGAGCCTACCGTCACCATCAGAACTTAATCAAAAGCTGAACAAGGATACAAATAATTTTTGATTTCTACTGATTTGTAATCATCATCTCAGTGAAACATCACTATAACAACTAAACATATAAATTGAACGTACATGCAATGTACTGTATTTAAGCTGTTTGAAAATACAATGTATATATTATTTTGCTTTCTTAACAGATAGTAAGTCTGACAAATGTGAGTGCGACTTGCAGTCAAATCACACTTTAGATCACAAATTTATTTGTGCACTGGTCTATCTGCTAGATATTGATAGAGAACACACAAATAATTCTAGGCTTTTCCATACAATACATTTCAAAGTAGTATACCGTTAAATGCATTGTGTGCACTATTGTTATGCAATGGATTTCAATATTAGGTCATAAAATATTTATTATTATTAAACCTTGATTGAAGGGATCAGGTATAATAAGATATGAGAGTATAATATAAATCAAACGTACATCTATAGCTTATAGTTTGTATGTAGTTACATCCCAAAAGGTGAAATATAGCAGTAAAAGGAAGGAACTCAATGAACCAAAAAAGAAAGGAAACACCCAGAAACACTGTGCAATGAAAGTATAATGACCATTTACATAATGTATAAAAGAAACAGCGATGTACCATTGAGATTATTTACAAACTTTTGTGATAAAAAAAAATGAACAGGTTGTTGTAAATAGCAGTGCCAAAGAAAGGAAATAGACAAAAAACAAAATCTAGCCAGAATGGTCACTAATTTCAATACTAATCCCCAATTTTCCAATCCTCCAAAAGAATAAAGAACCAGAATAATGTCTTACAGAATCCAACAATTATATAACTAAACGACATCACAATCATAAACACAAAATGGCACCCATTTCTAAACCAATGAGTCTAACACAGAACAGAAAATTAAATGTGAGTGAATGTGAAGTCAAATGTGGTGGAGACTCTGTGTTTTGTCTCATGGGATAAAAGAAGGAAAATGTAGTTCCACGAAAGTTTTCAGTAATTTATGTACACTATGTCAACTCAAAACTAAAGTTCCTTTTCTTCAAAAGACACACCTCAGTCCCTAAGATGGGGTCGTCAGACTATACTCTGGTCATGACTGAATGTATAATTAGGCACAGCCGTTCTGATAAAGATATATGTAGACTTCATAGATGACTATGCAGACTGTAATACCATGCTTCTCTATTATTTATATAGTGAGATGTAAACTCTTGTGCTGTAAGTAGTGATTTATTACTACTGTAACCGAGTGTTCTTGTGAAACATGTAAAATAATAGAGTGAAAGTGAATCTTCATGGAGAATAACTAGACTTTATTTGTTGCAGTTCACAATTAAAAACAGGCAAAGCCTGAGCAAAGCAGAGGAACACACTTCATGTATGGCAAGCTCTGAAGGGACATATGCATTCCGTACACAATAGCACAGGGCAAACCTACTCTGGGAGGCATTATAACGTGAAGTAAATTTTTATAACTTAATCTGTGATTATTTTATTGTCAGTTGCATGCATGCCATGATACAGACATTTTTTAAATGTTTTTAAAAGCATTTACAGCATATCAATGTTGTACAACGTTCTCACCAAAATGAAACTTTTCAAAGCAACCTAAGGTCTCAAAAGCTAAATTTTTTAGTGAGGCTGTGAAACTGAACCTTTTACTACAACTTATCAGTAACAATATGGAAAGTTCTGAAAATGTTTTGTGTTAGCTGGGCCAGCCAACACCTTTGATTTGGGTGTTCACACTATCTTACATATTCTATTTCACTTGGCATGCCCACAACAATAGTACGCAAATAAGATAAATTTTCCCTCATCACTCTCATCAAACCGCTTATCCTGATTAGGGTCGCGGGGGGTGCTGGAGCCTATCCCAGCGCACATAGGGCGAAAGGCGGGGAAACACCCTGGACAGGTCGCCAGTCCATCGCAGGGCAGACACACACACACATTCATACCTAAGGGCAATTTAGTGTCTCCAATTCACCTAACCTGCATGTCTTTGGACTATGGGAGGAAACCCACGCAGAGAACATGCAAACTCCACACAGAAAGGACCCGGCCGGGAACCGAACCCAAAACCTTCTTGCTGTGAAGCAACAGCGCTACCCACTGCGCCACCGTGCCGCCCATAAATTTTTCCAAGTTATGAAAATTCTTAAATGCATATACTCTACTGTCTCTGCTTCTCTTCCTTACTGCAACATATACAAGAAGATTTTGATCAGATGTTAATAACACATTTTTGTGGCAGACATATTCATATTTAGCAGCTGTCCGGACACATTCATACCTCCCTACTAATACATAAGGAAGACGTTCTTTGTCAATGGGAAACTCAGGAGGGACCCTTCCAACTTTGTTAAAACATTCATCTCTAATTTGTCCATACTCATTGAACTCTGTGGGGAAATTTAAGTCCACCTGCAGTGTGCGCAGGCACACAGATTGTCCTCTCTGAACAGCCAGGTCTTTCTTAGCTCACCACTCTCTACGGCCAGGCTGTGTTCACTGAGTCTGTACATTGTCAGTCTTTTTCTGAAGGAAAATTCCTTTCTTTTTCTTTCTCTTTACAGGTTATCTGTACAACTGTCAGTAATGGCACAATCCAAAATTCTTCATTTCACGTCCTGGAACACCTGTGGAGTTAAAGACACAGCTGCTTTTCCAAATAAATATAGAGATATTTTTCAAACCCTTGAAAACCTAAAAACTGAGATTGCCTTTCTCCAGGAAACACACATTGGCTGTAAGGATGTCAAACTAGTAGAGGCGTTAGAAGGTTGGAATTCCTTTTTTACAGTAAATCCTGTCTCAAAAAGCAAAAGTGTTGCAATCCTAATAAACAACACTACACCATTTGAGTACATCTGCCATGATGAAGACTATGGAGGAAGCTACATTGTGCTGTTCTGCCGACTGTATGGTGAGTTGTTAACTCTGGTGAATGTATATAATCATAAGGCAGACAGAGAGGTCCTGCACATATTGGCGGAGTATCTGAAGGAAACCAAGGCTGGTATGTTGGTGGTTGGACACAGTTCTGAATCCTGATTTAGACCGTTTTTCCTCAGCACTTCACAAAGAGCATTCAACACTGAGACCCTACCTTGAAGACTTCACTACATCTCTGAATCTCAAAGACACCTGGGCACAGTTACATCCAAAAGAAAATTGTTTTAGTAGATGTCAGAATGCAAGTTTCTCCCGACTAGACATGTTTTTCATGCCAGAGAACACACTTCAACATGTACAGAGTTGTAAATACAAAGAAACAAAATTATCAGATCATAACCCTCTCACCCTAAAGATCACAGTTGGGCAATCTAAAAAGAAAATTCCAGAGGTTGCCTCAGCATTGGAGAAGTTTGAATACTGTCCAGATTTGAGACCGGGGAAAATTAGTGGGGCTGAAATACTTTCAGCCATCAAGTCTCTCAGTTACACAAGACAGCCAAGAGTAGATGCCAAGATTGACAAATATAGAAAGAACTGCTATCCTTGACTGAGATATTAAAACCAGGTTATAATCGCATGCTGAAAACCAAAGGGATACCCAAGGACTTTAAAAAAAGTTGTTTGTACTTGATATTTGCCACAATCATTGCCAAACGCCTCGGTGTATATCTCAAGCCCTCATTCCGAGGGAGGCGTAGAAATGCACGTGATTCCCACGTCAAAATAACATCTCAAGAAGTCCCAAGGATGATTAGATCAACATTTTTGGATGAAGTACTCTCCTCCCTGAAATCCATCCCTCATGCTCCTCCTAGGGACTTCAATATTCTACAGACTCTGCTTCCTGATGTTAAGGGTCCTTCAGGTTACTGTAGAGAGCTTCAACAAGGCTGTCCTCTCACCCAGCCCATCCTTACTCTGGTGCTGAATCACCTGGTAAAAAGTAAAAAGTGGGTATCCAAACTGGATCGAGAATTCTCAGCCAGCATCTGCAATCACAGACAGATCCTATACCTTAATGTGGAAAAGAGAAAAATTACCATTGTTTGTCAACTGGTCAAGGAGTTCGAAACAAACTTGGACATTAGAATGGAAGTATCACACAATGGAGATATCATCTATCCTTAGGTATTTAAATGTGTATAAGGAACTTGGCTGTTTTGGTAGGAGCAGTGGCATTTCCAGCCTATAGTGATATTTTGAATTTTTGATATGCAACCTTGATATTTAAATTTTTATATGATATTGCAATTTTTATATGATATTGATGTATCAACAATATGGATATATCAACAATATGGATTGTTGATATATAATCTCATTCTTATCGGTTCACAGCTGATGTTACTAATAATATTTTACTCAGATTCTTGTAATTAAGATTATTCTGCTGCTTGTTTATTCAACACCTTATGTCTGTAATTTACTATAATCATTGTGTAGTGGCACGAGGTATGGAAGTTGAACACACAGCCACCTTGAGCCTCCCAGGTACTAGTGGTGTAATTTTAACATATGTAGATTCACTTTCTATGAAGTTGTTCTTTTTTGTTTGACTAGGATTAAGTGAATGTTTACAATTGTTTTAAATACCTGAAGAAAGAAGACCGTCACTAATGAGGGACAAAAGTTTCACGCCCCTCCACAGACTGTGTACACATGTGAGAGCAATACTGGTCTGTAACAGATTCATACATGTACATTACTGTGGTGAGTTTAAATGCTGATTGTTTTTTGTGGGAAAAAAATATATGGCTATGCATTATGATTGAAACTTTTAGAAGAAAACTGGCTTATCACTTATTGTCATGATGAAGGAGTAATATTGTAGGGACCTGTGCTTTCTAAATTACTATATGCTGCAAAATGTGCCTGTGTGTGTTAGAACAATGAACATTTACTGTGAGGAAGACAAGACCTCTGAGTGAACTGTGTGTCTATACCACCTGGGTAGCGAACACCAAGAATCCTGTATTCAATGAGAAAGTTTATCTAGCACACCTCCACAGACATATCATTGGACTTGTTTGTCTTAATGTATGAAAAGGCTCTGCATTTCTTAGCCTCAGTGAGAACTGCACTTCATCTCTAAGGTGTGTTTCTCCCACACTGCATGGAATGAAAACTGATTCATAACATATATATTGGTCGATTCTTCTGAGACTATCTCTTCCAGATAGATGAATTTCCTTCATAATTTTCCCCCTTTTGACCCTGGTATTCATGAGAGTCTGATGCCCATGATTTTTCAGATGGTTGTGCAGAGCTTCATTAGCACTGTCCCTTCATCCTGCTTATCTTTAGAGAAATTACAGGCTAAAGCCATTCAAAAAAAGATTCTAAAAGTCATATTTGGCTTAACTGTCACCTGGTTCCTTAAATGTTTCGCATGAACCAATTGAAATAAACTACAACGTGAGACCACTGGCTAGCCAGATGGCACAGTTCCTTCTCTGCAGGATTATTAAATGTAAAATACACAGCTACTGTAAAAAAAAAAGCCTTGTGCCATTGGTCACTTACCATATGCAAGTGTTCTCTTCAATGCAATATTCAAATGAATTTAATCTGAATATATAGTTTTGGAGAACACGGAAAATTTTTTAAAAAGTGAAAAGAGCTCCACCAACCCTGGATCCTTCTTCAATCAAACTACCACAGATTCTGCATATTGGTGAATTAAGAAACTGCCATGAAAAAAAAGACAGACAAATACCTTGAGCTGTGACTTCTATCTTTGTTATTGATTGCGCTGTGTGTTTGCATGTATGCTCATGTAAATGAGTGTGAAAAAGTTTTGTTAGATGTTTCATACACACAGATTATTCAAGTTATGCAGGATTCAGAGAGACATAGCCAGGAAAAGACTGACATTAAGTGTCACTCAGAAAAAAAGCATGTTGCTCCTGAACATGTTGCTTCTGAGAGCCAAACACAGCTTCTAACAATGAATTGGAGTTGTTGTGCCCCCTAGCGGGCTCATCACTATGCCATCCTCTCATTAGATCAGGAACAAATTAATGAAACTTATCATGTCATAGTGTAGCCTCTGGCAAATCACAACTGATACAGTTGAAACTACATGAGTTGGTATCGAGAAAAACTGACAGGACACACAGGACACATGTAAAGAGCAGAACCATGTCACTGCCCTGAGTATACAGTTTAATCAAACTCTTTCACACATAAGAAACAAATAAAGTATTACTGTTGCTTTGCTCAGTAAACCACACCCAGAGTTTCAGTGGATTTTCTTGAGAGTTTATCAACAATACCTTCAAACCTTTAGAATTTCCAGAATTTTGATTTTCTTCCCTAATTTCAATAACCCATTTCATAATTTCATAATTTCATAACATTCCAGACATGTTCTTCCACTTAAGTTTGTTCTGACTGACATCAGATGTGCAAGATATCCACCTAAATGGCATTAATATTTTGTAATGGTTTTTAATGGCATCTAGCCAGGTCTGTTTTTAAAACATACAGAATGTAATATGTTGACATTCTAATAAATTGATGAAGAATACATTGGAAATTCTTGTGTCAAACAGACAACAATCTACTGAGTGTGATGAATTTCAGTGTTGTTTTAAGCTGTATTTCATGTTTTTAATTGTCTTGCAGCACTAGAAGACTTATTCTGAGTGACATTTTGAAAAAAAAACAATATTAAAAAACAAAACAAAACAAATAAAACCCAAAACCTTAAAAAAAACAAACAATTAAAACAATTACAGGACACTTTCCATAAGAATTTCAATGTTAAGCGTGGTGTTACCTGGGGTTATTATAAGATATACAGATTTCTTCTATTTTCATGTCACTTGAGTCAAAAATCAAGTGAGGTCCAATAGGAATGCTTGTCAGCTATCACTATGCTGAAAAAAAGGCTTTTTGGGTCAAGGGATGTAGCTAATGCATGTACTCTGTTCTGAAAATACAAGTTAATCCAACACCCAGGTTAATCCAGTTTGTCTTGGCACAACATCAGAGCTAGTAGCCAACAAGAACTCAAGTTCAAAATATTGTTCATAAGCAATGACACTCTGAATATTGAAAGTATTGTTTACAAGCAATGTCATGCTCTACTTTCATACCCGTCTCTCTCTACCTCACCCTCTTTTCCTGACACACAGCTTAGGAAATCTTGGGCTACCCTAAATTGATGCCTAAAGATAGTTTCATGATGAGAGAGAAAATGTACTCACATGACTTACATGTGCTGACATGAATCAGGTAATAACAACATTGTCAGAGGATCTCTTGAAGGGTTTTTTTTCCATATTATTTCATAACAAGTCATGAACATGACGTGAACATTCCAACATAATAAGGAACCACATAAATGGCACAGAGTTACATTGGATTTCAGAAGAGCAAGTCTATGAGTAAAAACAAAAAAACAAACAAAAAGAGTCTAAAAAAACCCTAAAAAAATAAACAACAGCAACAAAAGACAATACAGACATATATTGTATTCTGCTTTGTCTCGTTTGTATCATCGTACAATTTTCTTGGTTGGGTGTGCATTGAAACCTTCAGAGGTAACTTCCAGCGTATTGATATTGTTTTCCATCTCCTGTATTGATTATTCTAGGACAAAACCTGTCACACTGGTTAGGTGCACTTTGACTATGGTGAGTCAAAACTGAGACAGTATAATAACCATGTGAAACTGCACACATATTAGCAACACAAGAAAATATAAATGCAGAGACAAAACATCCTTGTAGGCCTAGATTAATGTTTTGTCATTGTGCATGTAAGATACAACTGGACTGTGGGACAGATACATATATGGACTTTCAGTGAAAATTCTTCTTCCCAACTACAAGACTTTCATCTGCTACTGAAGAGTCATCTTGCAATACACTTCCTTTTTGTATTTTAAATTTCTCATTCTGCTCCACTGGGCAGAGACACTCCAATAAACTGTCTGCAACAGTCACCAGTATATTTCTAGTGTTCAATACATCATCTACTGATCATTTTATTTTGATATTACAATCACAAAACTGATTGATGATAGATTAACTGACAAATTTGCAGAACTGACTGAAAGACAAATTCAGTAAACTGACTGACTGACGGCAAATATAACTGACCTGCTGACTCGACTTGTTGGTCTACGCATATGTGTTTGAGGTGAGATAGCTGTAATACCCCGATTTATTCTCATCTTTGTGAGAAAGTTATTAAATTTTAGAATACACTACCTGTGACAGAGAGGATGTGATTTTTTGTGCTTGATTAAACATGTTTTACTGGCAAATGTAATGCAAAGTAGGCAAATACTTTAGCCTAACCACTGACACACAGTAAAACCAAATAAGTTCAGAGTACTCAAAACTTTGGTCATAACTGATTACTTGAGAAAATTTAAGTACCTGTAATATTTTTTTTAATTAAACTTTAATTTGAAAATATATTTGAAACTAATTTTTTTCTCGTTTCTTTTTTAATAAATTTTAAATTTCTCTTGACTTGTGTGTTACTGTAGCTAAATTAAATTGCTGAGTTCCCAACCCACAATCAGGTCACCTTCCTCGGAGCAAGTAACGCTTCTTCTTCCCTCCTGCGCTCACAGACACAACTGTTTTGCAACATTGTGATCTTCCACAAGGAATATGCTGGCGTGCAAAATAAGTCACTGATCTTTACAGCACAGTATTATACCATCTGAATGAGATTCTGACTTAGAGGCGTTCTGTCATTATCTCACAGATGCTAGCTTCACACCATTGGCTTGTCAGCCAAGCACTAGACCACATGCAAAGTAGTTCTAATGTAGTGACCATTCTCTTTTTTAAAAACTCTTTTCAGTTGCTGTAGAAAGTTCGCTAGGTTGAATGTAAGCGGAAGCACCCCATAATGCACTGCGGCGCTGACGTTGGATGTTTGAACTCCAAAATTTTAACTTATGGTGCCTTAATAATCTGGAGTTCATATTACTTAATCCAAAAGTGATTTGAAAATAGTCTAAAGTTTTTAGTTTACATAACTCAGAATTGAATTACATGTTATAACAGCTCAATTTTTTAAGTCAATAGAATTTATAAGGACATTTTAAGTTTATACAACTTAACAGAATTAAGTTTGAACTTTTGGGTTTACAGTGCACTGACAACACTGATGTTTATGTGTTGACAGCTTGGCCATGTTTGTGTTTATGTTTGTTGCTAAGTAACATGAAATAAAGCAACTCAGTATAACCTGTTTTTCTGCCTTTATCCATAAGGAATAAATTGCACAACTAGTGATGGCAGTGTCCTCAAGGTCTTGATTACAACAAAGAAAACTTATATGAATACTAATAGTAATACTAACACTAATACTAACGTCTTAGAAGAAGGATATTCTAAATAGTAGCATCTACAGAGTAATCACATTTATACTGAAGGGGTCAATATATTGAAACTGTATAAGTTGTAATTCTGTAGCAAGACTATGGAACTATTGATTACTGAGCTTCATAAAGTTGCATAAACTGGTGGGGTTTTAGGAAACTTAGAGAAGTGGAGGTCATTTTTTAACTTTTCCATCACTGCGACTGGTAACTTTTTCTGTTATAAAAAGTGTGTTACACATGGCATTTTCTAGAATACTATATTATGTCAACCAGGCTTGATTATTACCCATAACTTTTTCAGTATATTAGTCCTATATTTTCCCTTAAATAATCTTCAAAGACTGTATTACTTACTCTAACTGAAATTTTAAAATCAAACACAATATTTTCAAAAAACAGTGAAACCCAAACAAAGCTTGGTCTCCACAGCCCAGCGTTCTCAGTCATGATTGATATGATTAATCTTTCATAGCAAAACTAAACTTGACCCACATTTGTGCATTTTTAATAGTAAATGTAACTTTCGTTCTTTTTCCAACATTTTGTCAGTGTTTATCACTGCTACGCTTGTGCAGAGACCTTTCAAAGCTGATAATTCAGTGGCTGACTGATGAGGTATTCCACGAAACAGAATTTCTCAGTTGTTTAGATTATCTGAGTAAAACATGACATGAGGGCTGTACACTCAGCAAAAAAAAGTAGTGGCTTGCTTTTTATGTTTTGGAGGATACATCTGCTAGAGTAGTTTAACTTGTAAGTTACAAATATTGTTTGCAAACACTTCAGTCAAATTCCTGGTTGTCTCTTCCTTGCCCTCTTGTTGATCATAATTTGTTTCCATCATCTTGTTGTATTTCTCAAATTGCTTCCTCATGTATTTTATGAAATGATCATTACCAACACTCATACTCTGTATATTAAGGATGTCACAGCCTGATCTCTGATTCTCTTTATGCTTGCCCAAATTGTGAAACTTTGTGACCCTTTAATATGACCTGTGCAAGGTGAAAAATGAAAATATTTTCACCACACAAGAATTGAACTATCGTTTCCCACAAACCCATCAACTGACCATTCGTGAAACCAGAAGAGACACACCAGATCTAACATCCCATTAACCAGATCTAAATGTTTACTAGGGATTTCTGTCACAATATGCTTTCAGAATTTTATATTTCATTTCATATTTAATAACCTATCTGATCATTTTCTTTTCCATTTGCTGTTATTTATTTGAATGCAATGATATTAAGGAGTTTCTCAAGATCAGACCGGTTACATTGGTTGCATGTATTTTGACCAGATTAAATGTGGATGAGTCAGTGCTGAATCATCTATGTAGTGAACACATACATAATTAAGGCAACCAAGCCCTGAAAGCACATAGTTTGAAAGTACTTTGTTGTTGTTTTTTCTTTCTTTCTTTTTCGAATTTCTTGTTATTGTGTGCGTCCATGGGAAACTCTAGCAGGCCTGTGTGTAGAAAACCAGAAAATTGCTTCAGCTGGTTAGGACTTGGTTAACTGACAGAGATGTGATGGAAACAGTGTTTAATGTTTCAATCACTTAGACAGGCAACCTTTTTCTGTCCTAAACACTAAATTTCCTGCATTGCATTTTCTGGCAAACTGTATAGTATATAATGACAGCCATTCTGGTTTCAGAGCCAGTAGTTTTAGTGCTTTTCTTGCTAGTATTGTTTTAGTAAGAACTTGTGTCAGCCTGTTGGGCACACATACTTGCATTTTGTTTAAAACTGATCATTAATGTACGGTAGAGCAGAGAATACAGAGGTGGGTTTGGTATGAGAAAGACAGTCCCACAATGTGCTACTGAACATGATTTAGTTCTTTGTAACACTGCATCTGTTTTATTCTTCATGTTGCTTTTTTAAACCCTTGAAAGACTGGAAGATTTATTCTTAGTGAAGTTTCTTTTTCATTCTTTTTCTACAGCTGCCCTTGCACAGATATCTGTCAAAGTAGATTGTTGAGTATCTCATTCATCATGAAACAGAACTTCAGAGTTTGTCATATTTTTGAGGATTTACATGTTTTGGAGGATACATATGCCAGTCATATGATGGGGTCTAACAGTTGAATGGGGAAATAGGTGATTTCAAATTAGGAGGAACAAAAAGCATAATCCCAGTCCTGTTTACTGATCCCTCACATATCTTAATTATATGAAGATATTGCATATATGTTAAAATATGTCATATGTTATATCTTAATTCTATGAGAGTATGAGGGTGGTCACATGACAGACCTGCACTGACATGACTCACAAGACCAGCGACATCAGAGCATTTGAGACGCCTGAAAAGTATGATTTGAATTCATACTCTGAATATAAATCATACTTTCAGTTGTGACGTCTAACCTGTTACCTGTTATAGAGGATTGTCTGTCCTCTATAATCACAACTCTAACACATTTGGATAATTTCAGGATGAAACCTGTTCCACTGGTAACATTGACAGTGAATGAAGGAAACAAGTCCATACGCAGTATCACTGAGTCACCCACACAGTTAACACCCACAGAATTAGCATATTGCGATTGCTTATAAAGTGAAGTTACATCGAATTTCAGCACAAATCATTCTGGGCAGGATTCTGTACTAGGCAAAGGCACTAAAGGAAATTACATTTAAATTAGAGGATATATCTGTAAAGCTCCTCTTGGGAGAACGAAAAGTCATCCTAACTCGAAAGGTGAGTACTGTTATTTCATTAGGTATGTGCTGGACCAAGACAGATTCTACATATTCTACATGTATGAGTTGTGTGTGGTATATACCAGTAACTCTTAAAAGTCTAAAATTTTATATCAATAGAACACACAAAATCATTAGTTGCCCAAAAAATGAAATGAGTTTCTTTTGTCTTTGTGAGGCAGGTTAAGTCAAGCCGTCAATGTTACTGATGCTGTAGAAAACATAAAAATTAGGTACCTGATCTTTGAAAATCATCCAGAGCTGACTACCAGTATAAATCTACACTAAATTTATATGGAACCGATACAGAAGTTTAAGTATATAGGCTATTTTCCAAAGAACACTTGATGTTCAACTGTCAAACAGCATGTTACAGTTACATTAGAATAATGCCAAACAAATGAAAAATACAAAAGAGCTCTACCCAACTTGAAATGATAATCTCCATTCAAAAAACAAATAGAGCAAGAAATACTATGTTGTTTTTCATCAAGAGATACACACTGTTCCGAAACAGTCCATTCATTTCTTTTTCACCTCTATTCCTCTCTGCTCACTTTTTATTCAACTGCCATCACTTCTGAGTGTTACCACTTTTAATACCTATTCTGCTTTTAACAGCTAAATTTGCTCTTTGCTCCACATGATAATTCTGGCTGCATAATTCTTCTGGCTGCATTCCCTCTGAAGAGTTGTCTTACAAGCGTTCTTGTCTATAAGACATTAAAGTTGTCCTTAAAAGTCGTCATGCTCATATCTAACAATTGCTCATGTAATAATACTAATTATTTAAATAATTTTAACAAGTGTAGGTAATGATACACCTTTAGTCCTAAAATTCTGCCTGTTTTTATCCCAGTCCCCAAAGAAAGAGGTCAGTTTTTCAGAAATGAAGATATGACAGTCAAATATTTTTGTAGTCAACTATACATATATGACCCACACACATACACACATACACACACACACACACACACACACACACGCGCGCAGACACACACACACACACACACACACACACACACACACACACAGGGAAAGAGATTGGATGATTGATAAAGTGGTTAAGAGCAGATACAGAGAGAACCAGTTCTGATGTGGTTTGCACAGAAAAACTTCAGTCACATGAGTGATAATAAATTGTATTACTGTATTATATATATATATATATAGCTAGTTAGAATTGACAAGTGAGAAAGAGGCCAAGAATAAATACAAATTGCTTGTTTGTTTCCTATGCAAGACAACATATAGTGTTAATATGTTAATATAAGTAATTACTGATTAGTTCCTGTAAAACTTAAAACCTTTTGTAAAACTTAAAATTTGTTTTTGTCTAAGAAGAATGATCATGATTTTTTCCGCTGGTAATGACAAAAGTGTTTTCATTTCATTTTCAATTTCTTTAAACTTAAATGTGACTTAAACAGATGAAGGAAATGATACACCTTAATACTAAAGTCTGTATGTTTTTATTCCAGTCCCTGTCTGTCACATTGATTCCACCTTGAGTGATTGCATCCAGTGTGTTTTTGGAAAGTCTTCCAGGACTGTATCACCTCAGGAAAAAGGTTAGATTTATCACCGTATACTCCTTCACTTTCAGTTTTTCAGAAATGAAGATTTGACAACTAAATATTTTTGTACTCAATTATATGTGCATCACACACACACACACACAGAGGAAAAGAGATCGGATGATTGGTAATGTAGTTTCTGATGTGGTTTGCATGGAAAAGCTTCAGGGTCATATGAGTGACGATATTCTGTATGATGAGACAATAAGGAATGAGCTTGACTTGGTGCCAAGAATGCAGGCACAGCTCTCACTGCACTTATACAGGGACCAAATGACTTGCAGCAGCAAACCTGCCACCCCATACTCCCACAGCACCCCCCACAGGAAGCCTCAGGGAACATGGTCATAAGCCTTCACCAGATCCACAAAGCACATGTAGACTGAAGAATCACACACATTGAAGACCTTCCAGACAGGGTCCTCTGCCAGATGTTCCCAGTTCACCCTCACTATATGCTTGGGTTTACCAGATCTGTCTGGCAGTCTCCCCCGCCATCTGATCAAACTCACCACCAGGTGGTGATCAGTTGACAGCTCTGCCCTTCTCTTCGCCCTAGTGTCCAGAGCATACAGCCACAGGTTTGATAAGACAACTACGAAGTCGATCATCAACCGTTGGCCTAAGGAGCTCTGGTGGTGCGCCCATGAGAGAGTGAGTGGTGGGCCCCTGAGAGGGCGGCCCCATGTGGTTCATTTGGGCTGAGTCCGGTCAGACTGGTTTCCCTGTTTGGGGCGAAGCACCTGTATTTTTGTGAGGACTGTTCATAAGGGTTTTTATGAATCACTTTTTGCATGGCCCCACACCTGAGACCTCTCTGCCTTGGGTGACCCCACCAGGAGCTACATGCTCCAGACAGCACACCTCCCAAGATCACAGGGGCACACAAACCCCTCCACCATGGCAAGGTTGCGATTCCAGGAGGGGTTTATTTGTAGTTAGGTTACCAAAGTTGAGATCCAGCTGTAAAGGGAAGGAACTAAATGAACCAACAAACACAGGAAACACACAATGTGTAGTAAAAGCGAAATGACTGTTTACATGATGTATAAAAGAAGCAGTCATGCAGAGTTGAGATTATTCATAAACTTTTGTGTTAAATACAATTGAACAGGTTGCAAGGTGATGCGTGTTATCTATTTGTAGTCAAACAATGAGTAAAATATCACACTATTATATTTCCATGTTGAAGGGATGTGTTTTCACCGCACAAAAGATAAACTGCTTCCTTGCCTCTTGTTCAGTTCTGCAGTTTCAGATGACTGATTGAAAAACAGTGTATGGATTACTTTCTCAATGAAGCCATGTCATGCTATAGATTTGGAGCATGATTTCGTGGAATCCTCACGTTTTTCGTTTCATCATGTATCTAAACACTGCTCAACTTTTAATGTTTGATAAACAATGAAGAAATGAATAAAGCAGTGCCTCCATGCCATCGCATCCCAAATCTGTTCGTCTAAAGTCTTACAGCAAAGGCCTTTACATCAAAATCAAAGGCCGTAAAATGAAAATGGCATTTTGATTTTAAGAAGTATTCACTGTGAAGTTGGCAAGGGAGCTGCTGAGACATTTCTTTGTCAAAGATAATTGACATTTGGCTTTTGTATATTAGCTTAATGTACTTGCTCTGGAGGTCTTTGCTGTATTTGCTGGGATACAGCCATTGTAGTTTGATGAACAGTTCTGCACTGTGTTCATTTTAATGGTCTTTAGCTGATCATTCAAACATTTTAAGAGAAATGCAAGAATATTGAGAGAATATATGTTTAGGCAATATCACTCAATTAATGCATTACACAAAAAATATACATACAAAAAGAGGTGATTATTCTTGTATCATTTGATATCATTTATTGAACTATGTCGTAACCTGATATACTGCTTTTTTTTCAACAGACTGAGCTCAAGGAAAATCTGCCAACAAAGAAGGACAATATGGGATAATGACTGTCATGAAAGAATAGTGGAGTGACTTTTACAACTTCAAGTCTTTAATCCCAAACTCAATTTTTCTTTTTTAAGTTTGCCTTAATGTCTTATTTGGTCATGTCAGATTAACAACAGTTCACCTGTTAATAAGATTTGATTCAGTGTTAATTCACAGGCTCTCTAAAGGTCTACCACAATATAGTCCCTACTGTGGTGTCTTTACTTGTGTGCTCTATTGATCAAAAAGAGATCCATTCAAGTTATGTCTGGAACACAACACACACTTACTTTTGTCTCATGGAATACATGTGGAGTTAAAGACACAAGTGATAATCCCAACAAACCTAATGATATACTGACTATACTGAACGACCTTGAATCATCTGTTGTTTTCTTACAGGAGACTCATGTTGGACCAAATGGTTGTGAAATATTTGAAAGTTTTAGCTTTAGAGACTGGAACTATTTCTTTACTGTACATCATCCACGTAGCAAAGGAGTAGCAATATTATTGAAGAAGAACCTTCCATTTGAATATATTTTCCACGATGAGGACTGTTCAGGCAGTTATATTGTACTGCTGTGTAAACTTTACCACAAAACCTTCACTCTTGTGAATATATACAATCATGCAAAAGACAAAAAAGTCTTACAGAGACTGGCTAAATACCTTCATGTGAAAGCTGAGGGCATTTTAATTGTTGGCGGGGATTTTAACACAATCCTCAATCTTGATCTTGATCGGGAATTTCCCACTGGACATTCAGAGTCTTTACGTCCTGCCCTTGAAGAATTCATCTCATCTTTAAGGCTCGTGGACATCTGGGGAAGTCGACACCCAGTGAACAGAGAGTTCACTTACACCCCTTGGAAACACACCACCTCCTCTTCAAGGTTGGAAGACAGAACCAAAAATGAAAACACCTTGACAAAAGTTTCAGCACAAATATCAAAAAACAGATATCGAGTGAGAAGTTCTTCCAGATTAGATATGTTTTTCATGCCTTGGAATACTGTATGGCATGTTCAGAGTTGTGAGATTTTTAAACCGATCCTTAGGAAAAAAGTTCGGCCTAGCTTTCAGCCTCGTAAGCACCAACTTACTCCACACAAGCTCTCTGATCATGACCCTGTGGTCCTGAAAGTCAGCATTTATGAATCCAACCATTCTGCCCATTTAGAGATGACATCGGAGGTTTCCGTGAACTCCGTGGGGAATGAGCAAAACGTAACTGTAGATCGCAGAGCTGAAAGAATAAGTGAGGCTGAAGTTCTGACTGCCATCCATTCCATTGTTGATTACAAGACAGCAACTGATGGAGTTCCTAAGATGAAACTTCTACAAAAATCACAAGAGCTCATGAAATCTTTTAATGAACTCACAAAGAGGCAAGTTATAAAAGAAACATTCAGAGAAAGCAAAGAAGGTCCAGAGGGACACAGTTTTCGTACTGAGTACTTAATAATGACCACAATCTTGGCCAAGCGTTTGGAGACATATCTCCAGCCATCATTCAAAAGCAGAGGAAAATTACAGAGAAGAAGATGTTTTTGTGTGATGGCCTTGCGTAAAGCCCCAAAAATGGTGATTAAATGGTCCTTCCTGAGAAAGGCTCTCTCATCTCTTAAGTACATTCACCCAAGGCCTCCAAAAGGCTTCCAGATTCTGAAGCACCTTCTTACAGATGCTGCGAGTGACTGTAAAGAGTTGAAGCAAGGCTGCCCATTAACACCTGTCATTCTGACACTCTCACTGAGACACTTGGCTAATAGCCTTCAACATGATCTTGAAGGCGCTATTGTGGATGTTTGTCACCATAGAAAATGCGTCATTATCTACATGGACACCCACGAGAACCGTATTTTAAGCATGAAGTCAAAATTTCTCGCAGAGAGTGGAATCAATCTTGTCCCACATTTTGGTCCTGCACCCTTATGAAAACAGGATACAAGAGTGGATATGAGAGTCTTAATGAGGACTGAAAACAGGCTTTTAAAAAGAAAATTCATGACTAAAAGCTTTTAAGATAAAGACAAGTTCAAGACAGGACAAGCACAATCTGTATTGAAATCCAGACTGTGACAAATTTTTCTATTTTTTTACTGCCAAGATGGATGAAATTGAGCAAATACATCAGTAAGGGGAATTGTAGGTCCATTTGTTGAAAACGTATTATGGTGCCATTAATTTGATCGGTGTCAGTACGCTTTTATTCCTTTTGATTACTTTCACATAAGTGTCTTTTCTGTTTCCAGAGCCTCTGTCTAATTTCTATGACTTTTATTTTGAACGGAAAAATATCTGACTGATCCATATTACTTAATATGACATTATTTGATATTATGGTTTATCATGCGTTTGGGACAATACTGAGTTTATCCATACTAAAGACAGCCTCCATTTTGCGAGTGCTTATTTTTTCATTTTTCCTCTCAGATCTTTGATTGGTCAAAGGATATGGGCAAGATCTTCCTGTTCTCACTTTGGTAAAGAAAAGTGTTTTCTTTTGCAAGGTGAAACTGGAAACCTCTGAATGAAACAGGTCTTGAGTATGACAAATTATTGAATTTTGCCAAAGAGAAATGGTCAGACATTTTCTTATGGGGCTATATCCAGATATGTAAACCAGCAGATGATCATTCACTGATAATTAGAAAAAAAGAGTTTTACAAAAACACATTTTACCAAATGATGATGTGCTCTGAGTGTGATGTAATGACTCTTTGAAATCTTTATTTTAGAGCTCTTGCTGTCTAATACCATTTTACTGTTATGTGTCTCTTGGCCCTATGAAAGATATGAAAGTATATTACTTTTCATGGCTATTATTGTTATTGTTATTGTTGTTATTGTTGTTATTATTGTTATTATTATTATTATTATTATTATTATTGCTGTTGCTGTTACAGTAGAGGATATGGTTTGGAAATTGAATGTGTATGTATATATATATTATATTGAAATAATATTGAATGTCAACTTCTGTCAATATTTCATCAATTATGTCAGATACATGTTTCAGATTCCTTTAGATTTTTCTCCTTTGCTACAACAAAGTTAAATATTACACTGGTTACACAGTTACACTGGTTACACAGTTTTAGGAGCGGAAAGAAAATAAAGAAAAAGCAGTCAAAAAAGCTGCACCAACCTAGCATTTCTACTAAGTCTATCATTCAATCAAACTTCAGAAACTACTTCAGTTTTTATCTAAATTTCATTCCAAGACTCACGAATATTTGCAAATGTGTATTGGTAAGTAAAGAAGCTGCAACTAAGAAATAAAACAGACAGTTATGAGTGGGTTCGTGCCAACATGTCCCTGTGCGTGTTTGTGAATAACCATTGATAAACTGTGAATTATCAGAGGTAAGTGTCAGCTTGATCGTAATTTTGGAATTTTAGTTAAATCATACCAGAAAACTAGATTTTACAACTTTACAAGCAACTGCCTCAAGATAAAAAAAAAGATGGTCAAAAATTGGTAGTCCACGTAGAAATCTGATTATAATCCAGAAGATACTAATATTAATATTATAGATATTAAATCAACATGCTTCATATACATGGATTACAAAAAAAATCTATGCTGGATTGAGAGAGGCATAGCCAGGAAAAGACTGATACTATATGACATTCAGACAAAAATGCATGTTGCTTCTAAGAATGTTTTATTTCGGCTTTTGGAAATTGGAACGTTTGAGGAGCCAGAACCATGAATTATTCCGTTAAAAAATTACCTCGCAGAAAAATAAAGTACCACACACTGAAAGCCAACTGCACACTTCAGAACATAAAACAGATTCTATGTCATGGTCCAGCCCTGCTCTTCCAGATCCTAGTCCACGTTTTCCTTGTGTCCTGTCATGTATGTCTTGTCTGTCTGTTCCAGGTTGCTCCAGTCCTTGTTTTACACTGTTTCCTGCCTGATTTCCACTCACCTGCTGCCATTTTCCTCATCACCCACTGCATTTAAGCCTGTTTCCCCACTAGTTGCCGGATTATCTAGCCATTTTTCATGTTTCCTGTGTTGGTTTGTTTGCTTCCTTCTTGTTACCTTTTTGACCTTTGCCTGTTTTTTTGTGGATAGTGTTTTTGCCTGTGGCCTTTTTGACCTTTGCCTGTTTTTTGGACATTGTTTTTGCCTCGTGTTTCTGGAACTTCTGCCTGTTTTTTTCTGTCTCTCTGTGCCTGACCTTCTCTGCCTGTTTTTGACCACTGCCTCTGTCTTTGCCCACTGGTACCGTCACCGTGACTCAGTCTTTTTGGATTTCTTGGAAGTCTTTATTAAACACCTACTAAAATATATTCTGTCCTCCGAGTCTGCTTTTGGGTCTTCAGTCAGCCAGGCCTCACCAGCCCTAACATTCTAACAATGAACTGGAGTTGTTGTGTTCCCTGGTGGGCTCTTCACTATGCCATACTTTCAGTATATCAGGACCAAATGAGTGAAACTTATCATATCATAGTTTAGCCACTGGCAAGTCACAAATTATGCAGTCATATATATTTCTCTAGTGGTAGCCTGATTGTCTTTATATCTTTGCTTCACTGCTAGATCTCATGAAGTTAAGCAAATCAGCTTAGATAAGGATCTGTTGCTTTGAGTCATGAAGAACAATTACATAGTTTGTATTCACATATATGTTTGATGAGTTAGTTTTGCAAAAAAAACCTGAATAAATTTCTTATATAGTTTTTGTGTTTATTCAATGGAAATTGTGTGAGTTGCCATCAATGCCCTTTAAAGTCCATATTTGTATTTGGTTCTGGTGCATGTATTGTTTCAAGGCCACTAAAATTCTTAAAGAACCTTTCATCTGAATCCACACAGGACACATGTGGAGAGCAGAACTATATCAGTACCCTGGGTATAGAGTTTCATCAAACTCTTTCACACTTAGAAAACATAAGGTATTACTGTTGCTTCCTCTAAACATTCAATAATCCTTTGCAGAATTGCATTATGTGCTCTTGATTTCTTTAATGACTTTCTTGACAATTTATCAGCAATATTCCTTCAAACCTTTAGATGTCATTTCCAGAATTTTGAATGATTCTCCTCTCCATTTTCAATCGTCCATGTTTCATAACATTCCAGATATGTTCCACCACTTATATTTGTTTTTACTGACAACATTTGTTGCTGAGTCGGCACTGAGTCACCTGAATAGTAAACACAGACATAATTATCTCCAAAAGTATGTAGGATGAAAGTGTTTTTCTAGGATATTTGTTTATTTTTGAGTATCCTAGCATTGTGCTTCCCTGTCGGAGTCTATCCCACATAGTTGTTTTAGCTTGTAGTTTTTTATAAAATAGGCAACATTACAGAGAGCATTGTTTAATTTCTACACCAGTTTACTTGGAAGGATTTTTAATTATGATATACGTCATGTTCTGAACTGGAATTTGTTCATACACGATATTGCACAATATGCAAGATATCCATCTGAATGGTTTCATGGCATTAACATTTGATAATGGCTTTTAGCCAGGTGTCTGTTTAAAACATATACAATGTAATAAATAACTGTACGAATATAATATTCTAATAAATAGGTAAAGAATAAATTGGAATAAATACATTTTGAGAATCTGTACATTGTAACAGTTACTCAGAGGGAATTTTTTATGTAAGACAGGTGAGTAATGTTTTTAATCATCTTGCAGCAGTAGAAGACTTATTCTTTGTGACATTTTGTTTAAAAAAATCAATGTTTCCAAAAATCAAACAAATAAATGAAGAAGAATTACAGGACAGTTTTCACAAGAATTTCAGTGTTTAAAGCTGCTGGGTTTGGGGTTACCTGGGGTTATAGTAAGATATACAAATGTCTTCTGTTGTCATGTCACTTGAGCCAGAAGTCAAATAATGTCCAATAGGAATATTTGTTAGCTATCACAGGGTTAACTCAGGTCTGAGAAATGAATGACAAAAAACTAGAGTAACAGGTGGCCAAAAAAACTATAGAACAATACGATGATTATAGCCACTCAGATGACATGGCTCAGAAAACACATGGGAGGTGTAGACTTCACACTGACTGAGCCAGCGGAGGGGTTTAAATAGCGAGAGGCATCAGGGTAAACCAAAGTGAAAGTAGGTGCGCAGGATGAGGGTGATCAGACTGGTGATTAGTAAACCGGTGACTCTGAGTGCGGAATGGCTGAAACTGGCGAGGGAGAAGGTAGGGATGAAGTGAGGTGAGGTCATTACATTTACTGACAAATGTAATGTGTTTTTTGGGCTGACAGTTAAAGCAACTGTAGCTTGGCCACTGACAACACTGATATTTATGTGTTGATGTTACGTGCGGCACACTGTGTGTTTTATTTGTGTGCCTTGCTTCGTTTGCGTCTCTCTCTCTCTCTCTCTCTCTCTCTCTCTCTCTCTCTCTCTCCTGACACAGGTACCCGGCTATGGCGGGCTGGCAATACCATCTGGCCTGATGTTGTGCCCCGCCCCCCCCCTCTCGTTCGACCAACCAGGGAGGGAGTGCCCCTCGTGATTTAGCCAACCAGACGTGGAGCGCCAACATTTAAAGTCACTGGATGCGCTGTGTGTTAGATTTTCTATCTCGTTGCTGCCTTTTGCCTTTCATGTGTTTCTACTTTATTACAAACTTGCCATTCTGTGTTCAACCCTGAATTTTCATTTATTGACTTTGTTTGTGGATTGTTTTGGTTATCGCGGGGAGAAGGACAGGTAAGGAAGGGGATCCCCGCGGTAGTGATCACGCTGTATAGGGTTAGGTTAGAGGCGGATCCCACTCTTGTATTTTTGTTACTAGTTAGTTAGTGTAGTCAGGTTTCCTTTGGCTCTGCCACCTTTTTGTTTTGTAGTCTAGTGTGTGTTTTTCGGTAGACAGGGTGGCTTTTGATTTAGTAGTTTCATTTCTTTGGCACCTTCGTGTGTTTTTGTGTGTCCTTATAAATATACCTGTACATATTTTGTATATATCACTTTGTAAATGTTCCCAAAAATATCGTGCACTTTCTTTTACACTGGCTCCCCGTGTCCACGGTTTTCTCCCCCATCACACGATCCCAAAACCAGCACAGGTGGTGGGTTCCTTTATGCTATGTCCCCCCTACATACCCCTAGACACCACAGTACACTGGGGACGTAACATAAATTGGGGGCTCGTCCGGGATAGTTTTCCCAGGGTTTTTTTCCCTTTTTTCCCAACCCTTGTCTTTTTTTGTGTGTGTGTGCGCGTTTTCCCTTTTTTTCTGATCTGCGCATTTGCGCCTAGTGGATGGTGTTGTGGTTTGAGGAATGACTCAATTTAGTGTGGAGGAGTTCCTCAGGAACCCCACAGTGGACCGGCCGGAATCGTGCCATAAGGATGACCTCCTATTGTTGGCCGATCATTTTGGCATTGTGGTTGGGAGGCAGGCTTTGAAGAAAGTTATTAAGCTGGCAGTGCTTGAAGGTTTGGTGGAGCGGGGTGTGTTCATGCTGGGTGCGTCTGCGCAAGCTGGGGGAGACTGTCAAGGCAGCTGTACTGCGCACCTATGAACTGGTGCCTGAGGCTTATCGGCAACGTTTTCGAAACCACAGAAAGTCAGCAAGTCAAACATTTGTGGAGTTTGCGCAAGAGAAGCGGATTCTTTTTTTACACTGGAGACGTAGCTTGGCTGTTTTTGTTTATATTTGTTGCTAAGTAACATGAAATAAAGTACCTCAGTATAATCTGTTTTACTGCCTTTAGTCATGACAAATAAATTGCACAGCTAGTGGTGGCAGTGTCCTCAAGGTCTTGATTATAACAGAGAATACTAATACTAATACTAGTTGTGTAGAAGGAGGAGAATATTCTAAATAGTAGCATCTACACAGTAATCACAGATATAATGAAGGGGTTAAAATCTTGAAAGTTTTAGGTTGTAACTCTGTTGTCTTTTTTTTAGTTTCGTATTATTATGTTCCTCTATGGGAATCTATAGCAAGACAACAGAACTTCATAAAATTGCTTTAACTGGTGGATTTTTAGGAAATTTAGAAAAATAGAGGCCATTATTGAACTTTTCCATCTGTGTGATTGTTATAAATTTTCTGTTATAAAAACTGTGTTCCATATGGCATTTTCGAGTAGACCATGTTATGTCAACCAGGCTTGACTGTTACCCATAACCAGCGGTATACTGGGACAAATCCCGGTGGATCGCCACGTTGGTGGGCCGCTGGATCGTCAAAAAATTCATAAAGATTTTACCGGCCCTATCTGTCTCTTTGCCAGCCCTATGTGTGCCTGTCATTCGGTCTGCACATGAGAGCGTGCTGCATGCGTGTTCCAGGACTGGGCTCACTGGCCAATCACAACCAAGTTAGTTAGTGCGCATAAACATTCTAGACCAATGCAAAAGTAATATGCAGCAGTGAGATAACCAATGAAAACCATGGACAAGAAAATGTCAAAAAGCAAAGGAGGGACTGAAAAAATTAGAGAAAAAAGAAGCAGGCATTAGTGGCACAGGCTTCCAAATGTAAAATGTAATTCCAAATATATTTTTGAGGAGCAGACTGAAGCGGTAGGATGGACATTAAATTATAGGCTAGGGCTGCATGTCAGTTTAAACTGCTGTAACTCGTGGTAACAAAATGACCCCACCGATAGGCTTTTTGTTGCTATTTAAGCCATACTGGTGGCATGGTACAAGATAAGTCTGTGCCTGCTGATATATGTCCTGGAATAGATATATGCTACTTTCCATTGCAAAATCCTTCGCATATGTTCAGAATCACCTGTCAGCAATAAAAGACGATATCATTACCAGCAAGGACTAGGGTGCTAAATCTAGTGGGCTATGTCCTTTAAGAGACTGTGAGCCTATGTATTTAAAAACAAATAAATAAGTGAATAAATAAAAATAATGCACATCTTAAAATGTAAAAATGTAATATACTGTACATATGTAATCAAATCTCACCTTTCAAAGCTGGATATTCAGCAGCTGACTAGTCAGGTATCCCACGAAACAAAATTTCTCAGTTGTTCAGATTACCTGAGTAAAACATGAGGGCTGTACACTCAGCAAAAATAAAGTTGTGGCTTTCTTTTTATGTTTTGAAGGATACATCTGATAGAGTAGATGAGTTAAAATATGTTTGTAGATATATGTATATATGTTTGTAGATATGTTTGCAAACACTTTAACCGAATTCCTGGTTGTCTCTTCCTCGCCCTCTTGTTGATCACACTCAGCTTGTGACTCACTGAATAAATCATTTACAATACGCAGAAATCATTTGATCCCAGTCCTGTTTACTGATACTTCATGTGCCGTGATTACATAAGGAAAGTATGAGTGTGATCACATGACAAACCTGCACTGACATGACTATATGGTCATCACCGTAGGCAGTCATATTGTTAATTTTCTGAACAGGATGTCACATCACTTGAATACATTCACAATAACAATGCAGGTCCTTCCTATCCTATCCAACCTGTTTAATGATATTCTGTAAGCTATATTTACAGCTCCATTAAACCTGATTTTTTTAAAACTATGTGATTTGCCTTTAATGGTATTTGTAGTCCATATTTGTACTTCTGTACTTGTACTGTGTTCTGGTGTATGCTTTGTTTTGAGGGTTATATTTTTAAATTCTTAAAGAACGCTTAAACTTCAATTCTTCACTTCATCTATTTCATTTCATCTAAATCCACACAGGACATATGTGCAGAACAAAATAACATGAACAACATGCCCTGAGTTTATCAATTCAAACTTTCACTACATTATGTATATATACATATGTGTGTTTGTATGTGTATGTGTATTTATAATTATATATATATATATATATATATAGGAATACTTAAGATCCTGGATCCCTCCTGGAATCGACCCCTCCTGGAATCGCAACCTTATCGTGGTGGAGGGGTTTGTGAGTCCCTGTGATCCTGGGAGCTGTGCTGCCTGGAGCATTAAGCTCCTGGTAGGGTCACCCAAGGCAGAGAGGTCCCAGGTGAGGGGCCAGACAAAAAGCGATTCAGAAGAGCCCTTATGATCAGTTCACACGAAGATACAGGCACTTCGCCCGGAATAGGGAGACCGGGGCCACCTCCTGGAGCCAGGCCTGGGAGGGGAGCTCGTCGGCGAGCGCCTGGTGGCTGGACCTGCCACGGGGTCCGGCCGGGCTCAGCCCAAATGAGCAACGTGGGGCTGCCCTCTCGTGGGCCCACCACCTGCGAGGGGAGAAATAGGGGCCGGGTGCGATGCCACATGGGTGGCAGGATGGGGCGAGGGCCCCAGCGGACTGGACTTACGGTGCAGAAACTGGCTTTTGGTACGTGGAATGTCACCTCACTGGGGGGGAAGGAGCCGTAACTTGTGCGGGAGGTGGAGCGATACCAACTAGATATAGTTGGGCTCACTTCTACGCACAGTCTTGGCTCTGGAACCAAACTCCTGGATGGGGGCTGGACTCTGTCCTTCTCTGGAGTTGCCTGGGGCGAGAGGCGGCGGGCAGGTGTGGGGTTACTTGTTAGCCCCCGACTGAGCGCCGCCGTGGTGGAGTTTGTCCCGGTGAACGAAAGGGTTGCCTCACTGCGCCTTCGGGTTGCAGGGGGGAAATCTCCGACTGTCGTGACGGCGTACGCGCCGAACGGCAGCTCAGAGTACCCAGCCTTCCTAGATACACTGGAAAGTGTCCTAGTAAAGACACCATCTGGGGACTCTGTAGTTCTACTGGGAGACTTCAATGCTCACGTTGGCAATGATGGAGAGACTTGGAGGGGAATGATTGGGAGGAACGGCCTACCTGATCTGAACCCGAGTGGTGCTTTGTTATTGGACTTCTGTGCGAGTCATGGATTGTCCATAACGAACACCATGTTCGAGCATAAGGTAGCTCATAAGTGTACCTGGTACCAGAGCTCCTTAGGTCAACGGTCGATGATCGACTTTGTAGTTGTCTCATCAGACCTGCGGCCGTATGTGCTGGACACTCAGGTGAGAGTTGTCAACTGATCACCACCTGGTGGTGAGTTGGATCAGATGGCGGGGGAGGCTGCCAGACAGACCTGGTAAACCCAAGCGCATAGTGAGGGTGAACTGGGAACGGCTGGCTGAGGACCCTGTACGGAAGATCTTCAACTCACACCTCTGGCGGAGCTTCTCCCTGATCCCGAGGGAGGCTGGGGACATGGAGTCTGAATGGACCCTGTTCAGAGCCTCCATTGTTGAAGCGGCAGCTTTGAGCTGTGGCCAGAGAGTCGTTGGTGCCTGTCGTGGCGGCAACCCAAGGACCCGGTGGTGGACGCCACCGGTGAGGGAAGCCGTCAGGCTGAAGAAGGAGGCCTTCCGGGCTTGGCTAGCACGGGGGACTCTGGAATTGGCTGGGAGGTACCGGCACGCCAAAAGGGCAGCAGCGACGGCTGTCATGGAAGCAAAAACTCGGGTATGGGAGGAGTTTGGGGAGGCCATGGAAAAGGACTTTCGGTTGGCCTCAAAGAGGTTCTGGCAAACCGTCAGGCGACTCAGGAAGGGCAGGCAGGGCCTCGTCCAGGCTGTTCTCAGCAGGGACGGGGAGGTCCTGACCTCAACTGAGGATGTGGTCGGACAGTGGAAGGAACACTTTGAGGAGCTCCTAAATCCGACTGACACGCCCTCCATAGAGGAGGCAGGGCCAGAAGATCTCTCTGGCAGAGGTCACTGAGGCAGTTAGAAAACTCCACAGTGGCAAGGCGCCAGGGGTGGATGAGATCCACCCTGAAATGCTGAAGGCTTTGGCTGTTGTTGGGCTGTCATGGCTGACACGCCTCTTCAACGTCGCGTGGGAGTCAGGGACAGTGCCTGTGGAGTGGCAGACGGGGGTGGTGGTCCCCATTTTTAAAAAAGGGGACCGGAGAGTGTGCTCCAACTATCGGGGTATCACACTACTCAGCCTCCCTGGGAAAGCCTACTCTAGGGTATTGGAAAGGAGACTGCGGCCGATTGTCGAACCTCGGATACAGGAGGAACAATGTGGATTCCGTCCTGGCCGTGGAACAACGGACCATCTGTTCACCCTCGCACGGATACTGGAGGGATCATGGGAATTTGCCAATCCAGTCTACATGTGTTTTGTGGACCTGGAGAAGGCTTACGATCGTGTCCCCTGGGGTGTCCTGTGGGGGGTACTGCGGGAGTATGGGGTGCCAGGTTCGCTGCTGCGAGCCATTCGGTCCCTGTACAGCCGCAGTGAGAGCTGTGTCCGTATTCTCGGCACAAAGTCAAGCTCATTCCCAGTGAGTGTTGGACTCCGCCAGGGCTGTACCTTGTCTCCGATCTTGCTCTTAATTTTCATGGACAGGATCTTAAGGCGCAGTCGGGGTGAGGAGGGTGTCCAGTACGGTGGCCTTAGGATTGCGTCTCTGCTTTTTGCAGATGACGTGGTTCTGTTGGCCTCATCAAACTGTGACCTCCAGCACACATTGGGGCGGTTTGCAGCCGAGTGTGAAGCGGTCGGGATGAGGATCAGCACCTCCAAGTCCGAGGCCATGGTCCTATGCCGGAAAAAGGTGGCTTGCCCCCTCCGAGTTGGGACTGAGTTCCTGCCTCAGGTGGAGGAGTTCAAGTATCTTGGGGTCTTGTTCACGAGTGAGGGTAAAATGGAGCGGGAGATCGACAGGCGGATCGGGGCGGCGGCGGCAGTCATGCGGTCATTGTACCGGACCATCGTGGTGAAGAAGGAGCTGAGTCAGAAGGCAAGGCTCTCAATTTACCAGTCGATCTTTGTTCCAACCCTCACCTATGGTCACGAACTCTGGGTAGTGACCGAAAGAATGAGATCGCGGATACAAGCGGCGGAAATGAGCTTCCTCCGCAGGGTGGCTGGGCGCACCCTTAGGGATAGGGTGAGGAGCTCGGACACCCGGGAGGAGCTTGGAGTAGAGCCGCTGCTCCTCCGCATTGAAAGGAGTCAGTTGAGGTGGTTCGGGCATCTCGTCAGGATGCCTCCTGGGCGCCTCCCTATGGAGGTGTTCCGGGCGCGACCAACTGGGAGGAGACCCCGGGGAAGACCCAGGACACGTTGGGAGAAATATATATCTCGGCTGGCCTGGGAACGCCTTGGGATCCCCCAGGAGGAGCTGGTGGATGTAGCCGGGGAAAGGGATGTCTGGGCGACCCTCCTCAGCCTGCTGCCACCGCGACCCGGTCCCGGATAAGCGGGAGAAAATGGATGGATGGATGGATGGATGGATATAGGAATACGTAAGATCATATAAATGTATTGCTTCTGCGACCCAAACCTCTGCATGGATTAAATTTTAATATGCACTTGAGATTTATGTTATATTCTATAAACTACACCTAGAATTTCATTAAACATTTCATAGCACATCCTGCTTTCAAACCTTTCAATGTAATTACCAATGTTCATAATCTGTTCCCATCATCTGTTGCTCATAGAATCTAAACCTCTTCCAGGATCAAACCTGCTCTACCACTTGTACGCATGTTTGTTTTGACTGGCAACAGATGGCGCTATGTCAAAAATGTCATCTGCATAGTAAACACAGGTATAATTCGTTTCGAAAACGTGTAGGCTGAATGTGGCTTGCAAGGGTATTTTCATATATATTCATATATTTTTATTTTTTATAGTGTCCTAGAATTGGATTTTTATGTGGGAGTCTATTCCACATAACTGGTTTAGCTAGTTGCTTTTTATGAAAATGGCTAAATATATAGAAAACACTGTTAACATGAGTTTACTTGGAAAAAGAACTTCCTCCAGGCTGCTGGGCACATACATTTGCAGTTTGTTTAAAACTGATTGTTAATGTACTGAACATGATTCACATCTTTGGATTGTTTGGTCTGTTTTGTTCTTCATGTTGTCTTTTTAATAGTCTTTAAAGACTGCAAGATTTACTCTCAGTGAAGTTTGAAAAACAACCCAATATTTAACAAAAAAAATATAGAAAACCAAAACCCAAACAAAGCTTGGTCACTAAAGCCCAGTATTCTCAGTCAGATGATTACATTTTCATATCAAAATTCAACTCCATCAACATTTTTGTGCCTTTCTTAAAAATAAATCACAACTTCATTCTTTTTCCACACATTGTCAGTGTTCACTACAGCTGCCCTTGCACAGATATCTGTCAGAGTTGATTGCTGAGTGCCTCACTCATCATGAAACAGAACTTTAGTCTGTTATATTTTTGAGTGAAATATGAACACTGTACACTAAGTAAAGAATAGTTAGTGAGTGGATTTGCATGTTTTGAAGGATGCACATGCCAGCACAGATTAGTGCAGAGGTGTTGTGATGGGATCTTACAGTTGAATAGGGAAATGGGAATATGATTTCACATTGAGAGGAATAGAAACCTGATCCCAGTCCTTTTTACTATGCCTCACATATCTTAATTATATGAAGATGTCATATATGTTATGGTATGATATATGCGACTTCTTAATTAAATGAAAGCATTAGTGTGGTCACATGACAGACCTGCACTGACATGACTCACAAGACCACCGTCATCAGAGCATTTGAGACACCTGAAAGTATGATTTGAATTCATACTCTGAATATAAATCATACTTTCAGGTGTCACGTCTAACCTGTTGAAAGATTGTCTGTCTTCTATGATCACACCTCTATCGCAGCTCTATTTCAGGATGAAACCTGTTCCACTGGTAATATCAACAGCGAATGAACACGTTCATACCCAGTATCACTGAGTCACCCACACAGTTAACACCCACAACATTACCATATTGCAATTGCTTATAAAGTGAAGTTACATCGAATTTCAGTACAAATCATTCTGGGCAAGATTCTGTACTAGACAAAGGCACTAAAGTAAATTACATTTAAATTAGAGGATCTGTAAAGCTCCTCTTGGGAGAACTAAAAGTCATCCTAACTCCAAAGGTGAGTACTGATATTTTATTATGTATGTGTTGGACCAAGACTGATTCTACATATTCTACATGTATGAGTTGTGTGTGGTGTATAACAGTAACTCTTAAAAGTCTAAAATTTTTATACCAATAGAGCACACTAAAATCAGTAGATGCCCAAAAAATGAAATGAGTTTCTTTTGTCTTAGTGAGACAGGTTAAGTCAAGCCGTCAGTGTTACTGATGCTGTAGAAAACATAAAAATTAGGTACCTGATCTTTGAAAATCACCCAGAGCTGACTACCAGTATAAATCTACACTAAATTTATACTGAACTAATACAGACATTAAGTATATAGACTGATTTCCGAAGAACACTTGATGTTCAGCTGGCAAACAGCATGATACAGTTACATTAGACTAATTCCAAACAAATTGAAAATGCAAAAAAGCTTACACCCAGCTTGAAATGATGACCTCCACTGAAAGAAGGAACAGAGCAAACAAAACTCCGTGTTGTTTTTCATCAAGAGATATGCGCTGTTCTGTTGCAGTCCTTTTGTTTCTCTTTCACTGCTATTGCTCTCTGCTCACCTTTTACTCAACTGCCATCACTCCTGAGCGTTCATACTTTTAATACCTATTCTGATTTTAACAGCTAAATTTGCTCTGTAGGTACAATTGCAATCCTAACACAGGGACACCAAAAGATGTGTGTGATAGGATTAATAAATCGGTCTCATATAATTTATTAACCATTAATTTGGGTGTTCAATATTTTATTAATTAAACAACTAAGATTAATGGGATAAGCTAGCTGTAACACTGTGCTACAGTCTTAGAGAGCATTGCAGTACTAATGTATTACAATTACACTACTAAATCCATAACACTCATGAACAACCAGGTTGATGAAGGTAATTGGGAGTACTTTGATGGCAGAGGTTGGCATTCAGTGAATACTGTGGCAGAAACAGACAGGACAACAGTTTATTTCAAAGATACTATTTATTAACATAATCAATACTACTTGGCAAACTAATACTGATATGGTACAATCAATAATCAGCAGCAAATTGGTGATGAGTCTATGTACAAGTATTCAGTGTAGGACTGAATGAGTGTTAGAGTAGAGATGTGTGTGTGTGTGTGTGGGTGTGTGAGAGAGAGAGAGAGAGAGAGAGAGAGAGAGAGAGAGAGTGCGCGTGTGTGTATGTGGGCGTGTGCCCAGCTGCGCACTGAAGAGAGGGGGAGGAGCGAGGGAGAGAGGCTATGCGCAGGCGCACAGAAAAGAGGAGGAGCGAGGGAGAGAGGCTGTGCACATGTGCACAGGCAAGAGTTATGCGTGGTATGAGGATGTAGTGCGCAAGCGTGCGTGCTAGGCACCAACTAGAGTGGGGGTGGGCAACAAGAAGCGCATGTGTGTGAGAGAACAAAGAATGTCTAACTTGAGAGCTAGTCTCAAGCAAGTAGGCCCTAAACTCAACAACTCTACCCAACCCTTAAGTCACACTGGAATCCCAATGTTGGAGGTGTGCAATCAGAAAAAGGGAGTTAGAGAAAGAGAGAATGCATGCCAGATCTATCCTTCATAAGTTGTAACCAAAAGAAAATAACAAACGGCTAAAAACTGCATTGTACATGAAATACAGTGTAAACATTTAAATCATAAAAGAATTCAAATAACAACACTTCCTTCACGTTAACTGCGTGTAATCTTAATTCTAGAGTGTGCCCAGATGCCAGCCTTACTTTGAATATCTCATTGCGTGGCGACCGAAGGTGCTTCTTTGGTGGCCTGATGAGAAGTGCGATTCGCAGGTCCAGGGAGAAGTTCCTTTCTTTGTCACTTGAAGATCTTCGGGGCTCAGTCGATGATCTTGAAGGGTTCTTGATTTAGTTAATCGACATTTAAAGAAATAAAAAGGGATCCGGTCACCTTTTCTTCCGTCGAATACTGTGTGCGTTACAGTGTAGTTAGCCAGTTGAAGTTAAAGTTGCAACTGCGCGAGAGAAAGCACATTAAAACTTTGGCCGTACAAATATTTCGTTCGCTGTTACTTTGTTCTTTCCTTCAGCAGAGAAACAGTGTCTCTTTATCCAGGTAGGATCACTCGCCCGAGAGATCAAATACCAGGGAGTAACGGAGTCTCTGTATGCGGGCAAGAACACCCACTAGAGACACCCGCTGCTAGCGAACCGCTGCTAGGGAGTTGGAGAATTGAAGAACTGGAAAGAGAAAGAGTTTGGAATTTTCCGCGGTTTTATGGCGAAAATTGCGTCATCACTGTGTCTGGTATCTGGCTCCATTGCTGTATCCAATACCGTTACAGTGAAATCTGAGAAGATGGGTTCAGATTACCCATGCGGTCACGCGGGAATTATGAGTTATATGGTCTACGGGCCTGACAACCTCTACAGCTCTTTGCTCCACATGATAATTCTTCTGGCTGCATTCCCTCTGAAATGAACTCTTACAAGTGTTGTTGTCTGTAAGACATTCAGGTTGTCCTAATAAGAGACTTTTGTCTGGCATACTTCCACTCTTAAGTTCATCATGAAGCAGCTTGATTGCTGTAGGATATATGATTTGTTTATTGTTCCTGATTTCTTTAATACGAAATATATATAAAGAATAGTTAAGCATGTATACCTGGGAATTTGTTAGAGGCTCTAAGACGGAAGTATTTTACTGGGGAGACAAAACTGAAAGAGAGGCAGAAAGGGAAGTAACATGAATGCATGTGACTGAATGAGATGACATACCATACCCAGACATGAGGACAGATACAGAGAGATGAGTGAGTGTGTGTGTGTGTGTATGTGTGTGGGTTTCCACATGTGTGTGCACATGTCTATATGTGAACGAAGGGAAGAGAGTAAGTTAGTGTTGCTTCTCAGTCTCTAAGATGTATTTGCTTTTGTCTTTGCAAGAAAACAATGATGTAGACAAGGAAAGCAGTTGTGTGAAACATCACAGTTAAGCTGCAGGTTACATAAATGTGTTCTTGTTTTTATGGGCATCATGTAAGTAATGCAAAATGTTTCATATTTTATTATGAAACTATAAATTGGTTATGGAATGATGCAGCTTTATTAAAGGGTATCCAGTTTGTATTCTAAATCTCAGTATCATCAACGTTGCTTTACCTGAGATACAGTCTTCCTTGAAACAGCTGACACAACATAAGAGGACATTGATTGCTGTGTTGTTTTACAGTTCAGTACATAACATTTCCTTTGAAATTAAGTGAAGGTATGTCTACACTCAGCCAATTCTTGTGTTGTCAACAAAGACAGATACTTAATACTAATAAATCTATATTTCAGACCTTTCTTTAGCTAATCCATATAAACTCCATACCACCAGTCCATTTTATGTCTAGATCGCAAGGTACATAAGTTGATAATGTTGAAGAGGAGGTGCGAAATGTACCCTGGCTGTGCAATGTGTTTTACTGATTTGGGAAATTTGAATAACCAACAGAGATTACTTGACTGTAAAGCACATTTTTTTGTAATTCCATCGAAAGTAGGCTACCCTAGATGCTGAAAATACATTCCTGTTCTGCTGGTGCTTTAAAGGCTCCAGGTCTCCAGCTCCAGCATCTGTTTGTGTTTTGACAGTTTGGATTGCATCAAATTAGAAGTTACAATATAGCATATGCAATGAAATCCTGGTAACACCACTGCCTTTAGGCTTTCCATTTTTGTCCGGAACTGCGGGAAAATGGTGCATTTAGCTGCCAGAATTAAGAAAATTTACACAATTACACAAGATAGACACACAAGAGAAAAATTAGACTTTACTTACTGCAATTTACAATTAAAAACAATCAAACCACGTAAGAGCAGAGGAACATATTTCATGTGTGGCAAGCCCTGAAGGAACATACACATTCAGTACTCAATAGCACAGGGTAAACCTACTCTGTGAACTTATTCAAAGTGAAGTCTGTTACACTACTGTTTTTGATCAATTCAGCTGTGATTATTTCATTGTCATTTGCATGGATAACAGTAATACAGACAGTTTAAAGATGTTTATAATACAATGTGTATTGGTTACTGTATTTCAATGTTGTACAATGTTCCCCCCAAAATGAAACTTTTCAAAACAATTTACGTCCTCTAGTCTTTTAGTAAGGTTGTGAAATAGAACCTTTTTATTACAATTTATTAGCAACAATATGGTCAATTCTGAAAATGTGTTAGTTGGGTTTTCCAGCACCTTTGACTTGGGTTTTCACACTTAGACAATACAAATTTTACATATTCTATTTCACTTGACATGCCCACAACAATGATAGTCACACCAGATAAATTCTTCCAAGTTATGAGAATTCTTAAATGCATATATTCTGCTGTCTCTGCTTCTCCTTCTGGCTATAATATATACAAGAAAATTTTGATCAGATATTGATAGCACTTTTCTTTTGTCTTTTGTGTGTGTGTGTGAGGAGTGTGTCCAAAAGAGATTTTGGACAGCAACGAGCATAAAGGCATTACTGCTGGTCTCTCACTTCTTGGCAGACAGATACATATTTTGCAGCCATCTGGACATATTCATTCCTCTCTGCTAATATAAGAAAGACTTTCATTGTCAGCAAGAAACTCAGGAAGGATCCCTCTAACGTTAAAAGCTTCATTTCTAATTTGTTCTTACTCATTGAACTCTATGTGGAAATTTAACTCACAGACACACAGCTTGTCCTGTCTGGACAGCCAGGTCTTTCTTAGCTCACTGCTCTCTATGGCTGGGCTGTGTTCACAAAGCCTGTATATTGTCAGTCTTTTTCAGAAGGAAAACTCTTTCTCTCTTTCTCTCTGCAGGTTATCTGTAAATTGTCAGTAATGGCTCAATCAAAAATTCTTCATCTCACATCCTGGAACACCTGTGGAGTTAAAGACACACCTGATTTCCCAAATAAATGTAGAGACATATTTCTAAAGCTTGAGAAGCTAAGCACTGAGATTGCCTTTCTCCAGGAGACGCACATTGGATTTCAGGATATCAAAATATTGGAGATGTTAGAAGGCTGGGATTCCTTTTTTACGGTCAGTCGCTCATCACGTAGCAAAGGTGTAGCAATATTGATAAACAAAACTGTGCCATTTGAGTACATTTGCCATGATGAAGACTATGGGGGAAGCTACATTGTGCTGTTCTGCCGACTGTATGGTGAGTTGTTCACTCTGGTGAATGTATACAATCATAAGGCAGACAGAGAGGTCCTGCACAGATTGGCGGAGTATCTGAAGGAAACCAAGGCTGGTATGTTGGTGGTTGGAGGAGATTTCAACACAGTTCTGAATCCTGATTTAGACCGTTTATCCTCAGCACTTCACAAAGAGCATTCATCACTGAGACACTATCTTGAAGACTTCACCACCTCTCTGAACCTCAAAGACACCTGGGCACATTTACATCCAACAGATCTGGAATATACGCGATATCAGACGATAAGTGATGTCAGTTACTCCCGACTAGACATGTTCTTCATGCCAGAGGACACACTTAAACATATGCAAAGTTGTAAAATCAAAGAAGAAAAATTATCAGATCATAACCCTGTTGTCCTGAAGATCAAAGTTGGGCAATCTGACAAAAAAACTCCAGAGGTTGCCTCAGCATTGGAGAAGTTTGAATACTGTCCAGATTTGAGACCAGGGAAAATCAGTGGGGCCGAAATACTTTCAGCCATCAAGTCTCTGAGTTACACTGGACAGCAAGAAGTAGATGATGAGATTGACAAATATAGAAAGAACTGCTGTTCCTTCACTGAGAAACTAAAACCAACTTATAATCGCATGATGAAAACCAAAGGGATCCCCAAGACCTTTAAAAAAAGATTTAAAAGTTGTCGGTACCTGACATTCGTCACGATCGTTGCCAAACGCCTCAGTGTATATCTCAGGCCCTCATTCCGTGGGAAGCATAGAAATGCACATAATTCCCACATCAGAATAACATTTCAAGAAGCCCCAAGGAGGATTAGATCGTCATTTCTGAATAAAGCACTCTCTTCCCTGAAATCCATCCCTCATGCTCCTCCTAGGGACTTCAGTATTTTACATACTCTGCTTCCTGAGGATAAGGGTCCTTCAGGTTACTGTCGAATTCTTCAACCAGGCTGTCCTCTCACCCAGCCCATCCTCACTCTGGTACTGAATCACCTGGCTAAATTCAAACTGGGTAAAGAATACTCAGCAAGCATCTGCAATCACAGACAGATTCTATACCTTAATGTGGAGGAGCAGAAAATACCCATTGTGCAGGACAAGGTCAAGGAGTTCGAAACAGATTCCAATATTAGATTGAAAATATTAAAATTATCTAACTTCCGGTATGGAGAGTTGAAGTTGCTGACTACTGGAGTTGAATACAGAATCATAAAATAAAAGAAGTTCATTGTGAAGCACTCTCAACACCCCTTTCTTGCAATCTCTTCCTGCATTCTGCTCATAGTTATTTTTTCCCCCACATTTTCCCTCAGTGATGAAGTTCCCTTTTTAGCTCTGTGTACTCTACATGTGATAACAGGTTTGACAATATCTCATTTGATTTCTGATGTATAACCTCAGTATCAATATTTAGATTTCTCATTTTTGATGTGAAACCTCAATATTAATATTTGGATGTTTGATTTTCGATATGTTGCAAATAATAGTGATAATTTGGATTTTTATTTTTGACATGTAACCTTAACATTGATTTTTCAGTTTTTGATTTCGATGTATAACCTCAGTATGGATTGTTGATGTATCATCTGAATATAATCAGTTCACAGTTAATGCTATCAATAATATTTTACTAAGATTCTTGCAATTACATTACTCTGCTATTTGTTCATCTAACACTTTATGTCTGTTATTGAATATAAGAATTGTGCAGTGGCCTGACATCTGGGAGCTGAACACACAGCCACCTTGGACCTCCTGGTATCAATGCTGTCTTTTTAACAAGTGTAGATTTTTCTATGAAGTTGTTCTTTTTGTTTGACTAGGATTAAGTGAATGTTTACAGGTGTTTTAAAGGCTTGAGGAGGGACAACCCTCACAAATGAGGAACATCAAAATTTTCACACGCCTCCACTTAAGGCTGTGTTCACCTATAACAGTAATGCTGGCCTGTAACATACACATAAATATACACTACTGTGGTGAGTTTAAATGGTGATTGTGTTTTCTGTAGTTAATTTTGAGGATAAATAAGATGTAGAAAAGAAGACGAAACAAACCAAAAACAAATTGAGTAACCAGGGAAGAGTTCAAAAGATATTACAACATGTAATCTGTCTTTTTCTTTATCTAAACCATTCTTTTGAAATCATCACACCTTCCGGCAAAACAACTGCTGCAAAAGTCATATCTTCTGTATACAGAGCTGTCAGAGAAGAAGTGCAACTATCAATGGTGCTCCTAATTTCTACACCCCACTAGTTCCCCTTTTTGACCCTGGTATTCATGAGAGTCTGATGCCCATGATCTTTGAGATGGTTCTGAAGAGCTTCATTAGCACTATCCCCTCATCCTGCCTATCCTTAGAGAGGCTAAAGCCGTTTTCAAAAATATTCTGAGAGTCATATTTGACTTGACTGTTCCCTGGTTCCCCAAGTCTTTAGGATGAACCAACTGAAACAAACTGCAGAGTGAGCCCACTGGCTAGCCAGTCAGCACAGTTCATCTCTGCAGAGTTACTAAATGTAAAATACACAGCTGCTGTCAAAATAACAATAAAAAAAGCCTTGTGTTATTGGTCACTGACCATAAGCATGTGTTTGCTTCAAAGCAATATACAAATGAATTTAAACTGAATATATAGTTTTGGAGCACAAGGAAAATAAACAAAAAAAGAAGTGAAAAGAGCTCCACCAACCCTGCCTTGCATTTTGATCGAGTGTATCCTTGTTTAAAAAATAAAGACAGGCAAATGTCATGAGTTGTGACATCTTCTTTATTGGTCGTGCTTGTGTTTGCATGTATGTCCATGTAAATGAGTGTGTAAAAGTTTTGTGAGATGTTTGACTAATAGTTATGAGAGTTGGTTTGTGCATGTGCGTTAAAACCCACTGATAAACTGTAAATTATCAAAGGTAAATTTCAAATTAATTGTCATCAACATGCTTCATATACATGGATTATACAATAAAGCAATAAAGTTATGCTGGTGTAAGGTTATAGTAACATCTGAGCAGCTTGGTTCAGGATAAGAGAACTGTTGAACCTGATGGTCTTATTATCATAGTTACAAAGAAAGATTCACACCTCTGGCACCATGTTACAGTTGGAGCCTAGATTAAGCCAAAATACAAGCGGTAATAGGCAAATGGCAACCAACACAAACAAAAGGGGCCTTTAACATTAACACCAAGATTCTGATTTGCATTATACAACATTGTAAACCTATTGTCCATTGCCATTTGCTTCATGGTATGAAAGGCCAATCATGGTTACAGTTCTCTGGGTTAAGCTTTGCAGGAAGGCATGTTGCTGGATTCCATCACCACCAAATAAAACTTTTCTCCAAGTGTGCCTTTGGTCTGGTTCGTTTACTTGTAAAATAAGTCGCTTTGGTAAAAAGCGTCTGCCAAATAACTAAATTGTAATTGTAATTGTAAAATCACAAGAAAACCCATCATGGATTCAGAGAGGCATAACCAGGAAGAGACTGATACTATGTGTCATTCAGAAAAAAAGCATGCTGCTTCTAAGAATGACTTAGCCTTTCGGAAATTTGAACGTTTGAGGAGCTAGAACCATGAAATATTCCATTAAAGAAATACCTGGCAGAAAAATAAACTACCTTATGCTAAAAACCAACTACACACTTCAGTGCACGAAACAGCCCATAACCATGAATTGGAGCTGTTGTGCCCCCTAGTGGGCTCTTCACTATGGTGTACTTTCATTATATCAGGAACAAATTAATGAAACTTATCATATCATAGTTTAGCCCCTGGCAGGTCACAACTGATACAGTCAAATATATTTCTCCAGTGGCAGCCTGATTGTCTTTATATCTGTGTTTCATTCTAGGTCTCATGAAGTTAAAAAAAATCAGCTCAACTATGGTTCTGTTGCCTTATGTCATGAAGACTAATTACATAGTTAGTATTCACATATATTTTTAATCAGTTAGTTTTGAGAAAAAACAGCGAGGGCAGCACATTTTCCATACTGTTTTCATGCTAATTCAATGGAAATTGTGCAATTTGCCCTCAGTGGTATTTAAGACCATATTTGTATTTGGTTCTGATACATGCTTTATTTCAAGACCACCTCAATTCTTAAAGTACCTTTCATTTGAATCCACACAGGACACATGTGGAGAACAGAACTACTGTATATCAGTGCCCTGAGTTTAGAGTTTAATCACTCTTTCACACATAAACAACACATAAAGCATTACTGCTGCTTTGTTCAATAAACCATACTTAGAGTTTCAATGGATTTTCTTGACAATTTATTAAACCTTTAGATGTCATTTCCAGAATTTCAAATGATTTTTCTCTCTATTTTCAGTCGCCCATATTTCATAATATTCCAGACATGTTCTATCACTTAAGTTTGCTTTGACTGACATCAGATGTTGCTGAGTCAGCACTGAGTCACCTGTATAGTAAATACAGCTATAATTAACTCCAAAAGTGCGTAGGATGAAGGTGTTTTTCTAGGGTATTTATTTATTCTGAGTATCCTAGCATATATTCTGTTTCTGAAAAGACAAGTTGATCCAACACCCAGGTTCATCCAATATGCCTTTGATTATGTGGTTACACGTTTGAAATCGTCCCAGAAAATTTCATGAAGTTAAGTATAGTTAAGTATAGTTAAGCAGATCTGAAGTTGACATTTTGACATTTTAAGTGATGCTTAAACTACATAAAGCAAACAGAAAAAAAGCAAAAGGCATCAAAACATACAATTTACACACATTTAGGCCTAAACCTAAATCCTAAATGTACAACAAATTATAACATGTTTCTCAGAAACTAGTTACCACAATTTGTCATTTTCCCCTTATAGAAAATGGTTATATTCTGGTTTGAGACAATGTCATGATCTTTCCTATGACTGATTTAGAAGAACACTACTAACATTGGAAAAATGTTCTCCCCTCCCCCAAATGGGAGACAGCTGATTTTATTTTGATGATACTACATATCCAGGCCAATGCTATACAGCAATGTACAGCACGAACACAACTCCCAACATTAGTACTGGTAGCCAACACGAACTCAAGTTGAAAATATTGTTCACAAGCAATGACACTCTGAATATTGAAAATATTGTTTACAAGCAATGTCTAGCTCTATCTTCATACCTGTTTCTCTCTACCTCACCACAATTCTTCTGAATGATGCACAGATTATGGAGCCTTGGGATACACTAATTTGATACCTAAAGATAGTTTCGTGACGAGGGAGAAAATGTGCTCACATGACTTGCATGTTCTGAAATGAATCAAATAATAACAGACACTGTCAGAGGATCTCTTGAAGGTTTTTTTTTTTTATATTGTTTCATAACAAGGTGTGAACATAATGTGAACATTTAAACGTAATAAGGAATCTCATAGATGGCACAGGGTTTCGTTGGATTTCGAAAGAGCAGGTCTACTAGTTAACCCCCCCCCCCCAAACAAAAATGTAAAATGTAATGCAAGAGTGTTTTTTGGGCAAATAGTTAAAACAACTTTAGCCCAGCCACTGACACTGACAAGTTATTTCTGTGTTGAGAACTTGGTCATGCTTTTGTTTATACTTGTTGCTTAGTAACACGAAATAAAGCAACTCATCATAAACCTGTTTTTCTGCCTTAGAGTCCCATTCAAACAAAAACAGAAATTACAACAGGTACAACTAATAATTAGATGAGGCTGAACAGGACCAGGTTGGAACGGGACTTAGTCAAGTGCTGGCTGGAAACTGGAGTTACACTCAATAGTAAGGCTTTCCATGGATCAGAATTTCTAAGTTTTCCAGACTACCTGAGTGAAATAAGAAGACTGTACACCAAGCAAAAAGAAAAAAAAAGGATTGGAGGATGCGTCTACTAGTGTGGAGTGATGCTAGTCAAAAAAATTGTTTGCAAACACTTTAACCAAACCCCTGGTTGTCTTTTCCTCATCCTCTTGTTGATCGCGCTCATCTTGTGACTCATTAAATATTTGATCCCAATCCTGTTTACTGATCCTTCATGTGTCATAATTTGTATTGAAAGTATGTGTGTGATCACATGACAAATCTGCACCGACATGACTCACAAGACCACAGTCATCACTGCAGAGTTTCACATTAGTAATGTTCTGAACAGTATGTTACATTGCTTGAATACATTCACAGTTAGAATTCAGATCCTGCGTCCAACCTGTTAAATGATATTCTGTCTCCTTTAATTACAGCTGTGTCATACCATTTTTTTGTTTTGTTTTGTTTTTTTCCCCCACAACGAAACACGGACTGGGTGAACATGAGTAAAGGAAACAAATTCATACCCAGTGTCAGTGAGTCACCCACACAGTTCGCACCCACAAAATTACCAGAAGTGATTGCTTATAAAGTGATGTTAAATCAGCTCACAAAAATTATTCTGTTGAAGTTTCTATACTTGACAAAGGCACTGCAGTAAATTCTCTTTGAATTTAAAGGATATATCTGAAAAAGATCCTCTTGGGTGCATTAAATAACATCAGGTGAGTACTGATATTCTTTATGTATGTGTGGCACCCAGACAAATTCTATATGTATGAACTATGTGTGGCATATAATAATACTTCCAAAGAGTTTAAAATGTTGTGGCGTTGCTAAAACAAAAATCAGGTAACTGACTGAAAAATGAACTGAGGGTAGCTTGATATTGTAAGACAGGTTAAGATAAGCTGTGGATATTAGTGAATTGAATAAAAACAACAATTTCTAATATCTTGATTTTTTAGATTAGACCACCAACACATTATTGTCATGATCTTTACCTGATCTTTAAAAATCACCTAGAGCTTACAAACAATGTGAAGCTACATTAAATTTATACTAAACTAATGCAGATATTTAAATGTTTTGGCTGTTTCCCAACAATCATGTCAAACAGCATGTTACAGTAGGCTTAGACTGATGTCAAAAAATGGGAAATATGTAAGACCTTATACCCAACTTGAAATATTGGCTTTAAATCAATTCAAATGAAAATCTCCACTGAAAAACTAAAGAGTAAGCAAAATCAGATTATATTAATAAAAGATCACCACGGGAAGTGTGTCCCTGCTTTTTAACTTGTTAATACAAAGTTAACAAGTAGGGCTTTTACCACAATTTAATTTCTTCAGTTTGGACTGGTGATATTGAATTCACTGTTGAGTGATTGACAACAGCATTGTGATATACATTTATAGAAACAAGTACAATTAATCAATTATGGAATGTGTTTAATGCATTATGGAATGCAGTTTGTAATGCAGTTTACTGAAATATTCATGTATTGATAATTGCGCGTTTCTGAAACAAAATGTTGTACGGTGTTAACACATTGAATTTCCACTTAGGTTGTATTATTTTGTAGCTGTATTTCTGATAAAGATAAGGAAATCATTTCAAATATTCTCCTCACTCACTGTCAATTAAAAGCTAGTATTGCTTTTCTTCTTCAAGACACAAATTGGTCCCAAAGATGTGGATTTGTTAGTTCTTATCAGATTAACTAGATCTGCAGATTCAAGTCATGAATAAATAAATTAGTAAATAAATAAGGAAAGAAAATAACTGTATAGCTGATTTATGATCAGTTGTGACTTAAACTTACCTTGAAGTGAAATTGTTACTGTTATAAACTGATTCTAAAACAATTAAATAAGCCACTGGGCATGACCTAATGTCTTGTATCTATATTTCTCCACAGAACATCAAAGGACATCATCAGTGATGACAAAACCCAGAAGGATCTTTCTTCGTTTCACCTCCTGGAACACTCGAGGCATTAGAAACACAAAACAAGTATGTAATAAAAATCAGACTATATTTAAACTGCTCAAACAACTGAAAACTCAAGTAGCCTTTCTACAGGAGACACATGTTGGCCTTAAAAGTATCAGTGTGTTGAAGAGAGTCAACGGTTGGACATCTTATTTTACAGTGCACAGCCCACGCAGTAAAGGAGTAGCAATATTAGTAAAGAAAAGTGTGCCGTTTGAGTACATTTGCCACGATGAAGACTATGGAGGAAGCTACACTGTGCTGTTCTGCCGACTGTATGGTGAGTTGTTCACTCTGGTGAATGTGTACAATCATAAGGCAGACAGAGAGGTCCTGCACAGATTGGCAGAGTATCTGAAGGAAACCAAGGCTGGCATGTTAGTAGTTGGCGGAGATTTCAACACAGTTCTGAATCCCGACCTTGATCGAATAACGGCAGCAGGTCATATAGAGCACACACCACTGAGACGCTACCTCGAAAATTTCACTGCCACTCTGAAACTCAGAGACATTTGGGGACATTTGCATCCAACAGAAAATGCTTTTACGAGATCTCAGAACCAGAGTTTTTCCAGACTGGACATGTTCTTCATGCCAGAAGACAGACTTCAACGTGTTCACAAGTGCAAAGTAAATAAACTAGCAAAGGGAAACATATCAGATCATAAGCCTATAACCCTGAAGATCTCAGTTCAGCGGCAAACAAAAAATCATACACCAGACGTAGCCTCAATGTTGGGGGAATTTGGATACCATGGAAAGCCAGTTTGGAGAGCAGAGAAAATCAGTGGAGCAGAGATACTGTCGGCCATCAAGTCCCTGAGTGACTCAGAACAGCCAACACCAGATGGCTTAGAAGTACAACATTACAGGAAATTTTGCCTTCCAATGACCGAAATCTTAAAGATAAACTATAATCTCATGTTAAAGAATGACTTTATACCTACATGCTTTTCAGAATACTCAGCCATGGGCCAGGGAAAAATACGCAGTTTCAATGTTGACTATTTAATATTTGCAACAGTCATTGCCAAACGCCTTAGTGTTTATCTGAGACCCTCATTCCAGAGAAGGAAAAGAAACAGATGTGATTTCTGCATCATGATAACCTTTAGAAAACCCCCAAAGAAGATTAGGTGGTCATTCCTAAACACAGCCCTGAAGCATATCCATCCTGTTCCACCACGTGACTTCAGCACCCTGGAGAATCTGCTGGCTGCCAATGATCCTTTGGGTGACAGTAAAAAGCTTCGAAAGGGCTGCCCTCTTACACAACCCATCTTAACCTTGGCTTTGAAACATCTGGCTCAAAACATTCTCACCACTGACCATACAGCCAGCATTTGTCACCACAGACAGTGTCTGCTGATCAGCTTGAAAGAAGAGAGATTACCCATAGTTGAAAAGCTGGTCAGGTGGTTTGAAAGATGCTCAGGTTTGCGTGTGAGAATGAAAAAGAAAAGAAAAGCGATCTCTAATTTAGCATCGGAACTTTGACGGTGCAGCTTGTTAAAATCTGTTTCATCTCTTAAAGTATTTAATTATTTATTAAATAATTTATTTTCTTTTCATTTTGAATATTCTAGTCAAAACTTCACCTTGTAATGTCTAGATGATTTCACCTCACTGATTGTCAGTTTTGTGAATGTCTCAAATTATATGTGGGTTTAATCCATTTCAGTCAGCTTCAAAAAGGTGGCTTTTTTAATGTGATATTTATTTTATGTCAAATTTTTTTGTCAAAAAAAATTTTTTTGATTAAGACTGGTAGAGCAATTTAGTAAAGTAACTTGCTAAGTGAGTTTAAAGGTTATTTATACATTAATTAAAGTAGGAATAGCAAACCTACAATTCTTTCCTATTCTGGTCAAAGTCCTTCTTCTCAGCTGAATGTTTTAGTTTTACCCACTAAGAAGTTAAGAGGATGACATATGAAAATGTTTATTGTAATAAAGCAGCTTGTTTATGGCAGATTCATCATGTCAAAAATAAAAAAATAATAATAAAAAAAAACGTTTATGTAGTGGGTGTTTTAGGATGTTTCTTTGCTTGGATCATATAAAAGAGGTCTAAGCTTTGGCAAGAATATAAAATATTTCGGGCAACATATATGTGAATAAAGATAGTGTAAATAAAGAAAATATGAAATCTAACCACTTTGAATGACATTCGATCTCTCTCTCTCTCTCTCTCTCTCTCTGTGAAAACTGAGAAAAACTGAAATCATAATCCAGGATTTGTATCAGTGTGGTTAGGACCAAACGAACTTTGATTATGTGATGTTTTCAAGAAGCAAGTGTCCTTGTGTGTATCTAGAGTCATCAGAATGGAGGCACTTAGGGCTTTAATGGACCTCTCATGCCAAGTGCATCCTGGTTTTTCTAGTGCTTTCAGTATCTGCTCCATAACAATCTATTGTTAGGATGTGGAAAGGTTTCATGTCCTAGAATTGCATTTTTGTGTTGGAATCTATCCACATAACTGCTTTAGTTAGTTATTTTTCATGAAAACTGTTAAACACAGCTTGTTAACTTTCACTTGACCATTTATAAACCTTTTCATTTGACGATTTATAAACCCAGAAGGTACAGACCAACTACATTCCAAAAACAAGATCTAAAGGTCTTCAAGGCTTTTTTAGGAAAAGCCTGGTAGACATTTTAGGACACTTGGTTAACTGATTTTAGGAAAGTTGGTTGATTGACAGAGATAACTGTTTAATTTTTTCATCACTAAGACAGGCAACTGTTTTCTGTGTTAGATACACAGAGCCCTGTATTGCATTTTCTGACAAACTGTGTAGTATACAATTTCAGCAATGCTGATTGCATGACCATAAGTTTTTATATCCATCTTACAAGTATTTGTTTCAAAAAGAACGTCTTCTAGGCTATTTGGCACGCAAATTTGCCACTTGTTAAAAGCATATTGTTAATGCTTGTTTTAGAAATGTTATGCAGTGACAGTTTTGGCATCAGGCAGACAATCCCACAAGATACTATTGAATATAATTCAGTTCTTTGGATTATTAGGTCCGTTTTACTCCCCATGATGTTTTTTTTATACTCTTGAAAGACTGGTAGATTTATTCTTGGTGAAGTTCAAAAAACAATTCGATATATTACAGTAAGTAAATAAATAAACTCACATGAAGCGTGATCACCACTGCCCAGTGTTCTCAGTCAAATGATTACATTTTCATATCAGACTTCAACTTCACCAACATTTTTGCTATTTTGAAAAGAAATCACAACTTCATTTTTCCACACATTTTCAGTGTTCATTACAGCTGACACCTTTGAAAGTATATTGTTGAGTGGCTCACTTGTCATGAAACAGAACTTCAGAGTTTGTCAGAATTTATAGTAAAATATTGAGACTGTTCACTAATTAAAGAATAGTTAGTGACTGGATTTGAACTATTTTGGAGGATGCATATGCCAGTCCATTAATACAGGGTTTGTGTTATGGTGGACTCTTACAGTAGCATAGGGGAATATGTGATTTTCAAATTTGCTTTAAACCTGATCCCAGTGCAGTTTATTGATCCTTACATATCAAAATTACGTAATGAAAGTATGACTGTGGTCACATGACAAACCTGCACTGACATGACTCACAAGCCCACAGTCATCACTGCAGAGTTTCACTCACTCACTCATTATCTAAGCTGCCCATCCTAATCAGGGTCACAGGTGGTGCTGGAGCCTATCCCAGCACTCATAGGGCGAAAGGCAGGGAAACAGCCTGGACATTTGTGAGTTGTTAGATTTTCTGAAATTAAATCATTTTATTTCCGTAAACTATTGGTACTGTAAAAATCTGATACTGAACTTAAATCCAACAAGGACTCCTAAGCTATTTACATACATAAATATATGCCCATTTGTTTTGCATTGGACAAGGAGTAAATCTACACATGCAAAAGCTCATTCAGCAATTTCTAACAACTGTTCATGTTATAACATTGAATATTTAAATAATGTTAACAGGTGTAGGTAATGATACACCTTCAGTCCTAAAATTCTCTATGTTTTTATCCCAGTCTCCCAAGGAAAAGAGTATTACATTAACACATTTATTAACACTCTATTTATTAATACTCTGTCACGTTCAGTTTTCCAGAACAGGCTCGGCAGTCATATATTTCCCACACACAAACACACACACTGACTCACTCCATGGAATTTCAGCCTCCCATATTCAGAATTTCATAGTACATGTTGAAGTATGAGTTTAGAACCTGACAGGCCAGCTATGTGCACTGTGTTTGAAGACAGGGAGTGTCCTACTCATTGTACATATGCTCATGCTGTGTACTCTTAACTCTTTTACAATTCAGTATAATGACAGTACAGGGAACCTTAAAGTCTCATGACAGTGCTACACATGTTCCTCTTGTGAGGATGGAAAATTCAGAAACCTTTCCTTTAATTTAACATCCATACTCTTAGAAGCCTATTCTCAAACCTAGAAGCTAATCTAAGCTTTATAAACAGTTGAGTTATGTGAAGTGGGATTAGACAGGGATGGTCTAAAGTCTTTGTACTCCACTTACCAGTGACTTTTTGATCAACATTTGTGACTTGGAATTGACAACATGTGAGTTGTGAGATTTTCAAAAATTAAACCATTTTATTACCATAAACCACTGGTTCTGTAAAAATCTGATACTGCATATAAGTCCAACAATGACTTTTACATACGTTAATACATGCTCTTATTTCACCCTAGACAAGGAGTAAATCCAGATATGCAAAAGCACGTTCAGCAATTTCTAACAAGCGTTCATGCAATAACACAGAATATTTGAATAACTTCAACAGCTGACTGCTAAAATTTCTTGGTCAAAATCATGATTCAGAACTTCATTAAAGTCCCCCCCAACCAATAGTGTACCAACTGCAATTTTTGTTAGATACTCTGACAAAGTCTGCTATACATGCTCTTTCTCATCCCTGTGATTATACACATTCACACATTCTAAGATGCTTGGGCACACTTAAATTCAACAGAAATTGAAGCGGGCTTCACACGATCAGAGAGGAATCTCCATAGTTCCTCCAGGTTAGACATGTTTCTTGTGCAACAGAGCACACCTCAGCATGTTCAGAGCTGTAAGGTCTGTAAGAGCCAAATATCAGATCATTATCCTTTACTCCTGGGCCTCTCTGTTCAGATACAATCAAAGAGTGAAACATCAAAAATATTGAGAGGTAAACACAATCAACCAAATTGTCACAGATCTAGGAATATCTGTGGAGCGCAAGTAGTGGCCGCTGTGAATACCTTGATTATCTCTAACCAATTAGAAAGCAACATGTCTAAGGTGGATGTCCTCCTATTAACAAACAACTGTTTAAAGAAATACCACGAATGGACAGAAGGTAATAATTACTTGAAAATGTTACATATTGGGATGAAAGGCATAATTTCAGTAAATACTATTTGATATTTGTAACAATCATTTCCACAAATTTAAACACATGTCCAAATAATAACTTCCAAGACTTCAACAAGAGAGAAAAAACAAATAAGGCACTGTTTTGTGACTTTTTACGTCATACCAAAGGAGATGAAGTGATCTTTCTTAAATAAAGTGCTCTCTACCGTGTGCAGAAGTTGTGACCTTCCCCCACCCCACTTAAGTATTCTGAAGGCTTTACATCCTCTTGCTAGTGATGCCAGTGGTGACAGTGATGGTGGTAGTGATGCCAGTTTTCACAATAACGATGGTGGTAGTGCTAGTCATTACAGTAATGGTAGTAGTGATGCTACTGGTGACAGTAATGGTGGTAGTGATGCTACTGGTGACAGTAATGATGGTGGTGATGCCAGTGGTGACAGTAATGATGGTGGTGATGCCAGTCATTACAGTTATGATGGTGATAATGTCAATAAATACAATAATAATGTTAGCATGGTCATTGATGACAATAATAACTGTGATGAGGCCATTGATGACAGCATTGAAGGTAACGTTTGTGATGCTAGTGATCCTTTGAATGATCCATCTTCACTCTGGCTCTGACATACCTGGTTCAAGACATACACAAGACCAGCTATAAAACCAGTGTATGTGAGCACACACTCTGCGTACTGGTCAACACAGAAGCTGGAAAGGTGAGAAACCTGATCACAAATTTTGAAGTGGAATCTGGGATTAAAATGAAAACATATAAGAAAGAAAAGAGAAATTCAAACAGCTCATACTGAATAATGAAACATACAGAACATGATTCCACCTACACTATACGAATGCCTACTGAGAATATTTACAGTGGATGACACACAGAGACACCAGGGCTACAGAGACCAGCACTGCACAAAGATTACAACAACAAACTGTCATGAATGAACTGCAGTTGGAAGGGGTATGTTGTGAAAATTATGCCACAATGTTTACATAAAGACATGTTCTTTCTTTTGTACATTTAGTGATCAGATGGGCTTTTCACCTTGGTGGTTTGGCTCTCCTAGTCAGAGGATAGTCTTTAAAGAAGCTTTATTGATGTGTTTTATTGATTTTATTTATGTGTGTTTTCACATATTGCTGACTGTAGACTGATCTGTGCAAAAATGTTGCATTTTACAATAATTAAGTTAGAGATTTTGAGTTATTAAATGATCTAATAGCTTATACAAATAATTAATTGTTGTTCTTTAATATCTTTTAGCATATTTTATATCTACTACAGATATTTGTCATCAAATTTTGTTTTAGAAACCAGATGACATGGTCACAGCTGAAGCACATATTCACACCCATAGTCATCTGTGAATTGAGGTGTTTGTCGTGAAAAGGAGAGCATACACTGTTACACTGAGCATAAACTGTTTTCAGCAGTTTTCATCTTTACTGTTTTCATCTTACTACCTTTCTTTGTTGTTTATTTTCTTTTAAGTAGTTACTTATACAAGTAATTATACTTCTACAGTCTTGAATTAATGCGCTTTTTGTATTACAACATATCATGTAATCAGTTATAAATTCTAAGGAACTTTTTTTGTTCAAAGAACATCAAAACAAGCAACATCCATCACTGGTACCCTGGTGTTCTCTTGGGCAGGAGACTATTTGTACTATTAAGTATTATATCAAATTTTCAATAAAATGATACATAATTAAATATTTTTGGGCTTTGTCAATTAGTATAATATAATATAATATAATATAATATGATATAATATAATATAATATAATATAATAGTCACGATACAGCCCTGCTCTTTTCCTCGTGTCCTGTCATGTATGTCTGTCTATTTCTGTTTGCTCCGGTCCATGTCTTACACTGTTCCCTGCCTGGTTTCTGCTCACCTGCTGCCAATTTCCTTAATCAGCCACTGTATTTAAGCCCTGTCTGTTTCCACTCCAGTTTGCCGGATTGTCTAGCCATCTTTCTTGCTTCCTGTATTGGTTTGTTTCGCTTCATTCTTGTTCCCCTTTTTGACCATTGCCCGTTTTTTGGAAAAGAGTTTTTGCCTGTTGCCTTTTGACCTTTTCCGCCTGTTTTTTGACCTCTGCCCGCAGCATCAGCAGCAGCACTAACCGGTGATAAAACACCCAAAATGGATTCGAGAGAGGCCACCACGGAGATTCAGCCATTAAACATGTGCCACCCATGGCCTTATTGAAAAGAGTTGTTTGAGATAACCGGTTCTAAAAATGATTCATGGACATTCCGGTGCCATCTTTGTTTCCCTCGAAAACACGAGATACTAGCTTTCAAAAATTCGCCGTCAAATTTGAAGAAACATATTGAGGTAACTTAGGTTGCTTAACGCTACCTGACTTTTGCATGTTAAATTAATTTAGGTTAGAAGTCTTATGTAATCTTAGCTAGCCTCTTGTTCAAATGCACCACTAGCAACAAGTAAACACGATTAAATTATTATAATCTAGTGTTAACTGGCAAGTAACACATGCATGTTGCTAACGCAATGTAGTCTTTGTCCTGGGTGTTTTCTTGGATGCTAGATCCCGTGAACAGCGGTGGTTATGTTGCTTGTGTGGCTAGGGGCTCTTTAGCCCTGTGCTCTTTCAGAGTTAAGGTTTAAAATTAGTTGGTATTATAGAATGACGGGATTAACATCGTGGTAATTACTTTAAGGATAGCTATGTCTTAATTACACTAAAATGGAATCTATAAATCAGACTGTCAACCCTACTTGGCATGCTTATATTGAGCCAAATCAAATTTCCATCTCCTGTAAGAACAGTCTGGCAAAAGTATAAATTTGTAACAGATAATATGTTGAAATCCTGTGTTAGGATCAGTGCCTATTCCTTTGTTATGTGTGTTTAATGCCCCTTTTTTCAGGCAGACAACTTTGACTTGGCTGTGTTTACTGCAGTCACTATAACACAATGGTTTTGCATTGTGTTATATTGTGTTTGGTTATTTTTACAGTTAAATAAAAAACTTTCAAAGGTATAATCAGTCCTCTTTCTTATTTTGCTTAATGGCATTTAATTCTGCAGGTCACCCCTGAAACTCTGATTCAGAGAATCGTAAGTCCAAGTGTGAACTGTGTCACAGAGGGTAAAAACAATAACCTTTCAAATAATCGATAAGAGATTGTTTGCCAGTGTTATCAGTAGCATCATCTGCAGCATTGTTAATTAAAATGGCACAGCCCATACTATTGATGTATTAAACAAAATATACATACAGTAGGCACACAATGATATTGTAGACCATTGCGTTAGGGAATACATTCAGCAAGTACTTTTACTTTTAATACTTTAAGTATATTTAAAAGCAGGTACTTTCTTACTTTTACTCAAGTAAAAAGGTTAATGTGGTACTTTTACTAGAGTACATTTGTCTGTTTATTTGTACTTTTACTTAAGTACAGTGTTTGAGTACTTCCTCCACCACTGACTAGTAGTGATGGTTTCCCATTAGGTACTGACTTTGAGAAGAAGAAGAATTAGTTGTATTTCTGGTATTGTTTCCACATTTATTTTTTTTTAAATTATCATCACCAATACTGATACTCTGTATATTAAGGAAATCACAGCATGATTCAATCTCTGATTCTCTTTATGCCTCTTCCCCCTTCTCTGTGTGTCAAATTGTAAAAGTTTGTGACCCCTTAACAAGACTTGTACAAGGTAATATGTTTATGAAAATATTTTCACTGTACAAGAATTGAATCATTGTGAATCTGACAGTTTAAAAAACAGAAGATACATGTCAGATCTAACATCCTGTAAACCAGACCTTGACGTCCACCAGGGTTTTTCTGTCGTAATACGCTTTGAAAACCTCATATTTACCTTCACATTTAATAACCTGTCTGATCATTTTATTTTCCATTTGCCATTATTTGTCTTTCATGATATCCAAGAGTTTCTAAGGATCAATCCTGCTGTGATGGTTATGTGTATTTTTTGACCAGAGAAATTGTGGAGGAGGCAGTACTGAATCATCTGTGTCGTCAGTAAATATATAATCAAAGGGATGAAGCCCTGAAAGTGCATAGGTTGTAAGTGCTTTTTTGCTATTTTTTTCTTTCTTTTTTGAGTTTCTTATTTTGCGTGCCCATGGGAAACTCCAGCAGGCCTACCTGGTATCTGGTATTGGAGTTTAGGGAACTAGGTTAACTGACAGAGATCATTGTTTAATTCTTCCCGCACTAAGACAGGCAACATTTCCCTGTATTAGACACACAGTGTCATGTATTGCATCTTCTTACAAACTGTATGGTATGCAACGTCCGCCATGCTTGTTTCAGAACCATTAGTTTCTGTGTTCCTCTTGCAAGTATTGTTTTAATAAGAACTTCTGCAAGGCTTTGGGCACATACATTTAGAATTTGTTTAAAACTGATCATTAATGCACTGTAGAGCAGAGCATACAGAGGAAGTTTTGGTATGAGGCAAGCAATCCCACAATATGCTATTGAACATCATTCAGTTCTTTGGAATGTTACATCTGTTTTTATTCATGTTGTTTTTTATACTCTTGAAAGACTGGGAATTTACTCTTGGTGAGGTTTGAAAAACAACTCTGTTTTGTTAAATACTGAAATATTTAACAAAACAAACAAACAAACAAAAAAACCCTGTAAAACCTAAAGCTTGCTCACTAAAGCCAGTGTTAGGGTCAGTGAGGCCTAGTTAGAGCTAAGGACCCAAAAGCAGATTCAGAGGGCAAGAGAGGTGGCTCAGTAGATGTTTAATGAGGAGATAAGTCCAAAGCAAAGGGCAAAAATCCAGCAAAGGTACAAATAGGGCTAGGGCAAAAACGGTAGTCAAAAAACAGGCAAAGGGTATGAGGCAGAGAGGGGTGGAAAAACAGGCAGAGGTAATCAGGGACTAGACTAAAACTCACAAGGTGAATACAGGCTTGGGTCGGTAACAGGAAGGCAAATGATCTAGGCAAAAAACACTAGGCAAACAGTCACAATCCAAAAACAGGCTTAGGTCACAGAACAAAAATACAAGCAAGGCAAACAACACAATGATAATGAAACTTGGTGAGACAATCTTGCAAAACAGTGAAGATTCTGGCAGGGCTTCAGTGCTGTGGCTGATGAGATGTGTGGCATTAGGTGAGTAGGGAACAGGCAGAGACCAGGGTAAAACATTGACTGGAGCAACCTGGAACAGACAGACAGAACATAAGGAAAACATGGACTAAGGCTTGACAGTACAGGGCTTGCTCTTGACAGCCAAGGGTTCTCAGTCAAATGATTGCATTTTCATATCAGATTTCATCTTCATCAACATTTGACTATATCTGGACATTGACTATATCTGGATGTTATTATTCTTCTGCACTGTATGCCTTCATCTGTACCTTATTTATAACTGGACCATCAGTCAGTTTTTCCAAATCATCCATTCACTAGTCTTGCTGTTCATTCAAATTAACTGCTGTGTTCATGTACCAGTTTGTCATTTGTATTTTAAGATACCTGGCTGTTATGACAATTTAATTTCCCTACAGGGATAAATAAAGTCACCTATCTATCTATCTATCTATCTATCTATCTATCTATCTATCTTTCTATCTATTTGTCCACATGTTTTCAGTGCTCAGTACAGCTGCCCTTGCACAGATATCTGTCAAAGTTGATTGCTGAGTGCCTCACTCATCATGAAACAGAACTTTAGAGTCTGTTACATTTTTGAATGAAATATGAAGACTGTAGTCTACATAAAGAATAACTAGTGACTGGATTTGCATGTTTTGGAGGATGCACATGTCAGCCCAGTTTAATGCAAGGGTTGATTTATGATGGGATCTTACTGCTGAATAGGGAAATAGGTGATATCAACTTGGGAGGAACAAAAACCTGATCCTAATCCTGTTTACTGAACTCTCACATATCTTAATTATATGAAGACATGTTGTATATGTTAAGATATGGCATATGTTATATCTTAACATATATGAAAGTATGAGTGTGGTCACATGACAGACCTGCACTGATGTTACTCACAAGACCACGGTCATCAAAGCATTTGAGACGTGAAAGTATGATTTGAATTCATACTTTGAATATAAATCATACTTTCGGCTGTGACGTCTAACCTGTTCTCTGATCACAGTTTAAAACATTGAAACCTGTTCCACTGGTAACACTGACAATCAATAAAGGAAACAAATTCATACCCAGTATCACTGAGTCACCCACACAGTTAACGCCCAAAAAATTACCATATTGAAATTGCTTATAAGGTGAAGTTATATCGAATTTCAGCACGGCACAAATCATAGGTTCCTCTTGGAAGCATTAAAAATCATCCCAACTCCAAAGGTAAGCACTGTTATTTTTTTTATTTTTTTTGTTATTTTACTGTTATTTATTAATACAGTTTCTACATGTCTGAGTTATGTGTGGTATATAACAGTAACTGTTAAAAGTCTAAAATTTTATACCAATAGAACATAAAAACATCAATAGCTGCCTGAAAAATGAGTTTCTTTTGTCTTAGTGAGACAAGTCAAGCTGTCAATGCTACTGATGCTGTAGAAAACATAAAAATTAGGTACCTGATCTTTGAAAACCATCCAGAGCTGACTATCTGTATAAATCTACAGCATTTTATTTTGCAGTGTTACTTGTCAGAAGACTGAGAATCAACTGTTCTTCCCAGTTATCCGGATCATAAACATTATGTCTCAAATATCACGCAACTCATTATTTTCTCCTTGAAATAAGACCATACAGTGCCTTTGAATATATTTAGTATGCTGTTCAAGTAAATGCCAAGCAGGTACCTAATTTTTATGTTTTCTACAGCATCAGTAACATTGACACCTTGACTTAACCTGTCTCACAAAGACAAAGGAAACTCATTTCATTTTTCAGGCAGCTACTTATGTTTTTTTTTGTTCTATTGGTAGGTAATTAATTTGAGATTACTTGGTGATTGACTCATATTGGTTCACACATTGTTTGCTGTGAACTAAATCCATTACAAAAGATAGGATTCCTGAAATCATGGTGTTGAGCTAATGCTAGAATTTCTTCTTCTGAGATGCTGTCTTCCAACAATGGTGGGGTGTATGGAAGGGTTTTATATCACATGAATATAAAGTTACTGTGTATGTGAAGTCCTTTTTTACTCAAGAAAAAATAAGCTGTTCGTACATTTCACTCTTTTTGTAACTGTTTTCTCACTAAATGAAACATCAAAAATAGCTCTAAATATACCCTATGAAGATCATTTATTCAATCCATATGTTACGTCCCCGGTGGAGTGTGGTGTCTAGGGGTATGTAGGGGAACGTAGCATAAAAGACCCACCACCTGTGCTGGTTTTGGGACGGTGTGGTGATGGAGGAAAACACGGACACGGGGAATTGTAAAAGGAAGTGCACGATATATTTCGTGATATTTACAAAGTAGTATATACAAAAATATTTACAAACACAAACACACACGAAGGTGGGAGAGGACGTAGACGGTGCCAAAGAAATGAAACTAGCAAAACAAAAACCACCCTGAACTACACCGGAAAACACACACTGAGCTACAAAACAAAAAGGTGGCAGAGCCAAAGGAAACCTGACTACACTAACTAGAAACCGAAATACAAAAGTGGCACCCGCCTGTAACCTATCCCTAGACAGAGTGAACACTAACGCGGGGATCCCCTTTCTTCCCTGTCCATCTCCCCGCCATAACCAAAACATCAAAGCCAGAGCGCAATCCACAAACAAAGTCAGTACATGAGAATACAAGGTCGAACACAGAATGGCAAGTTTGTAACAATTCATACACAAAGACAAACCAAAAGCACAAAAACACAGGATAAGGTATCCGAAACACATAGTTTCACGGAGCTTACGGTACACCACGCAAGGGCCAGAAAAACGAGCTTGCAAAGCCGAACTAGAAATCGGTTATAGCGGAACGTAACCCCAAAGAGTACCACAGAGTAGCACAGGTGTCCAGGCAGAGGCACGCGAAGGGCTCGAAAGAGTGGTCAGTGGGATAGCTACAGTAAGGTAGAACAAAACACAAGTAAAACAAAGCATAAGAACACTCCTCTCAACACAGTAACCACTCGATTTACGAGATGTCACCAACTCTCTAGCAGTAGACAAACACGAAGCGAGAGAAGGATCGGCACGTTGGGTTGCTATAAACTGCTCACGGGTGGCCGGCAGTTTAAACTCTACGTCCTCCCTCTCCTCAGACACAGTATTGTCTTTAGGACCTTGTATTACACAGTCAGAGCCCAGAAATGAACCACTCAGACAGGCAGCATCTCTGTATTTACGGGACCGAGTACGAGTCGTTTCGCAGGCAGAGAACACAGAAGGAAAATCACGAGCAAGCCCGTCAGCCTGAAGCTGCTCCATGGGCATAGCAGTCACCTCGGGCAGAGGCAACACCTTACCACCCGCCAGATCATTCCCCAAGATCAATGCGACCCCTTTTACCGGTAGCGAGGGTCTTACTCCAATTTTAACGAAGCCATTCACAAGCTCCGACTGCAAGTGAATCCTATGTAAGGGAACCCTCACACAGCCCATCTCAATCCCCTGTACCAAGACATACGACCCAACAAATATGTCATCGGTAAAATCTAGCGTGTCAGAGCAGATGAACGACTGCGCAGCACCGGTATCACGCAGCATGACCACGGGTATCTGCTCCTCCGCTTCACCGGACTTTGACACCAACCCTTCCAACAAAAGAGTGTAACTAGGGTCAGGAGGGGGTTTAACACTAACTGGGTGTTTAGAAGGCTCCAAGACTGTTTTAACGAGCCCCACGCTCTTTGACTGGTCCGACTGCTGTCGCTCTTGTTTACTCTTTAAACTCGGACAGTCGGCAATTACATGACCTACTCTATGACAATAAAAACATTTCCAGTCAGCTCTCGAACGGGACGAAGTAGGGCTTAACTGCTTCTCGTTCGGAGCTTTGGTGGCTGGGTGTGATTTCTCATTCTGGGTCGGGACACGATCGGACACAAACACAGTCTTGTGCGTCAGACTGAACTCATCCGCCAGCACCGCTGCCTGAGACAACGACTGCACTTTCTGTTCATTTAAATATATTCATATTCAAACTCCCAGCTGTGTGTACTGTGTTTGACGACAGGGAGTGTCCCACTCATTGTACATACGCTCATGCTATGAACACTTTTAACTCTTTTATAATTCAGTGTAATGACAATAGAGGGAACCTAATGACAGTCCAGGGAACCTTAAAGACTCACGACATTGCTATACATGGTCCTCTTGTGAGGATTAAAAATTCAGAAACCTTTACTTTAATTTAACAGAGACACCCATAAAAGTACTCCTAGAAGCCTACTCTCAAACCTAGAGTCTAAGATTTATAAACAGTTGAGTTATGTGAAGTGGGATTAGACAGGGATGGTAACTAAAGTCTTCATACTCCACTTACTTGTCACTTTTTGATCAACATTTGTGACTTGGACTTGACAACATGTGAGTTGTGAGATTTTCAAAATTAAACCATTTTATTACCATAACCTAAGGATACTATAAAACCTGACACTGAACAGAAGTCCAAAAATGACTTCTCAGCTATTTGTATACATAGGTATGTGCTCATATCTGACAACTGTTCATGTAATAATGCTAATTATTTAAATAATTTCAACAAGTGTAGGTAATGATACACCTTTAGTCCTAAAATTCTGTCTGTTTTTATCCCAGTCCCTAAAGAAAAAGGTTATGAACATTAACATATTTATTAACAAATACTCTTTCACTTTCAGTTTTCAGAAATGCAGATCTGACAGTCAAATATTTTGTACTCATCACACGCACCCATCCGCACCCACACCTAGACCCACAGCTAGTCCCTGCAGCACCATTATTTCTAACAAATAAGTGGATCTGCCATGGTCTTTGCATTTTTGTTGAAAATCTCTTGTTAACTTGTACTTATTGTGTTGTTACTTGTGGGATTTCAGTTCATTTGGAACTGCCTCATTTGTGGAATCATTTCAGGTTTGGACATGGCAGATGAACCGACTCTACGTGTGCTTTCATGGAACATTAATGGGATGAAAGATGAAGGGAAAAAATTACAAATCTTTTCTACACTAAATGAACTCAACGCTAGTGTTGTTTTTCTTCAAGAGACACACATTGGTCCTAAAGACGTGGACATATTTGACAATGTTCAAGGCTGGAAGCCTTACTTCACCGTATATGACCCTCACAGCAAAGGTGTAGCTATACTCATAAAGGATGATATAACATTTTCATGTGAGTGCTTTGAAGCTGACTTCACAGGCCAGTATATTGTCCTCTTCTGTTACCTATATGGTAAAAGGTACACTCTTGTCAATGTGTATAATCACAAACATAGCACCACAATGTTGAATGGACTTACAGACTACCTTCAAGCAACTGTCAGAGGGATTTTAGTGGTTGGAGGGGATTTCAACACTGCCATTGACCCTATTTCTGATCGAAAGAGGTGTGGCTCAGATCCTCTTAGACCACATCTGTTGAAATTCATGGACTCTCTGCAACTTCAGGATGTCTGGGGATGTTTATGCCCCCAAGAGATAAAATACACCTACCACCAGAATGACAGCTTCTCCAGGTTGGACATGTTCTTCATGCCTCTGATGGCTATGCATGATGTTAAGGACTGTGAGATCCATGACGGAGTTGAAATTTCTGACCATTATCCTATTACTCTGGATCTGCGATATACTGAAACAGACATAGAGGATGGTGGTATGGAAACACAACTAGGGCCTCTAAGAGTGGGTCTCATTAATGGGGTGGAGATTCTTTTAGCAATGAAAGCCATTATGTTTCCCCTTGAAGACAGGGAGAAAAATCTTCAAAAAATTATTGACTTTAAATTGAAATTGAATGCAATGCCTCAAGAAGTACCTGAATTTTTGAATGAACCATTCACATCTAAGCAAATCCTCAGTTTTGAATACATGATATTAGCTACAGTACTGGCCAAAAGACTCGACCAGGCTTATCAGTCTGTGTCACGACCCCCCCCAAATGGCAACCATTCTTCAAAAATATTTATTACCTATGAACATAGAAATATCCCAAAGACAGTCAAATGGCCATTCTTGCAGCAAGCACTGCAGTCCATGGATCTGCCTCTCTCGGCCGACTTTATTGGTATTTTAGAAAAACTGCTGCCAAACTCCAAAGAGCTACATTTCCTAGATCCCCTGGTCCCGGACCTCTTTTATACCTCAGCAAACATTAAGCATCTTAAAAAAGACTGTCCTATTACCTCTTCCATCCTCATTGTGTTGCTCAAATACCTGGCAAAGCAGTTAAAGGAAAAGCTGCCGGATTATATGGTTCACGTTGATTGCAACAGAATAAGTATTGTACTCCATGGCTGTAGCGTTTGTCCAGTTGTGGAAGCACTGTGCCAAAATTTTACAGAAGTCTCAAAGCTGAAGCTGAGTTTTTCTAAGAGCGATGTTTAGAGTGCTTTAGACGTTTTATTTTTTTGTCGCTTTACCCTTTCTGCATGTCCAACATGTTTTAACTTTAGTCACTGTAATGTAGCTACTGTCTGCTCCCAGTCTTACTGAATAATGGACTCACTATTAAAAAACAACAAAACAACTTTGTACTGTACTGTAATTGTACTGAATACGGACATGCAGACAAACTGATGCCAAAACAAATATTGACTTACAAAGGGGGCATATACAGAAAATGTAGTTATATTAGTTTTTTTATGATTTTACCACATACCATCAACAAACAATAATATAATACCAGACATAAAATGGTTATGGTGTTGGTACAGCCATCCATCCTCATGTGATGTAAAAAACCCAGATGTAGTGTTTTTGGGGTAACTATAATTTTCCTGGCACCTTCTGATGCATGGGGATGAACCAAGGATGTTGAGTATGAGTTTTGAATTGTTTAAATTGAATAATTAAGTAGGCATGTAAAAATCATTATTGTATCTATTTTTGATTATTTATTATGTATGAAATGTTAACTGTATATTAATGTGTAAATTATAGTACTGATGTATTTTGACTGGCAGTTTCATCATTAAATCAAGATTTGAGCAGTTTGATCAATGTGAGAAATTTTTTGATTTGTTGGTTGTTACTGATTTCTTTAATATTTGATTCTTCATTAGTCTGCTTAGGCATTTGTTCACTTCCCTGAAAAAGTGGATAATTATGTACAGCTAGATGTCAGGGATGCTGAGAAAGAGGTACTTTATTCGAGAGACAAAGCTGAGAATAGTTGGGGGGGGGGGGGTGTGCATGTGTTTGTGTGCGTTTGTGTTTGTGCAGTGTAAATGAATGGAAGAGTGGGAAAGAAGTAGGTAATTAATTTGAGATTACTTGATGATGGATTCACATTGGTTGACAATTTGTTTGTTGTGCAGTCCTTTCTAAAAGATAGGATACCTGATACCTGTTGTCATGTTGGGCTAATGCTAGCATTTCTTCTACGAAGCTGCTGTCTTCTGACAACCCATGACTGTAAGGGAGGTTTTATATCACATGAATCCGGAGTTACATGTGAAGTCATTTTTATTCAAGACAAAATAAGAAGTTAGTGCATTACACTCTTTTTGCAATCACCGTTTTCCCATGAAATTAAATGTCAAAAATAGCTCTCAGTAGATCCAATGATGATCATTTTAGTCTCCCATATTAGGAATTTCATAATACATAGTGAAGTATGAGTTTGGAACCTGACAGACCAGCGGTGTGTACTGTCAATAAGGACAGGGAGTCTCACTCATTGTACATACGTGTCACGCTGGTGGTGTGGTGCAGGACCCAAGTGCAAGACACGATGTTTGACGGTGATAACAGAAGACTTTACTTAAAATGAAGACCAAAATACAAGTGCAAACTAATAACAAAAAGGTGCAGCGTGACTGTTGCGCAAACTAACACAAACAACGATAGACAAAGACAAGGCAAACACTAGGACTTAAATAGAAGGAAAACTAATCAGGGCAAAACAGGATTGGGCGAAATTAACAAGGTAATAATCAGACAAACGGGAACAGGTGAGGGGCGGAGACAGGCACAGAACAAGAGCACAAAGACATGGCAAACTAAAAGTCCAAAATGGCAGCGCAGGTTGTGACAATACGCTTATGCTGTTAACATGCTTAACTCTTTTCTAATTCAGCACAATGACAATAGAGGGAACTTAATGAAGGTAGAGGGAACCTTAAAATCGCACGACATTGCTACATATGTTCCTCTTGTGAGGATGAAAACATCAGAAACCTTTCCTTCAGTTTCATAGAGACATCCATAAAGTACTCCTAGAAGCCTATTTTCATATGATAGCATTGTGGAGGGTGTGGTGTTCTCCTTTTAAACATCTATTATATTACTTTCTTATTAACAAAAACAGTTGATTCGGATTGAGAACCTGATAGATAAATTGTGTGTATTGTGACTGAAGATGGGAAGTGTCCCATGTGTAAAGAGGACCTGATAAGGGTTAAGGGAGTCTGAGAGTCTCATGTTATGTACCTTCATATTAACAACTTGTGGGTGCACATATTCCTCTGGTGAGAATGGAAAATTTGAAAAATTTTCTTTCAATTCTCTTGAGACAACCAAAAAGTACTCTTGGAATCTTTAAGTTCAATTTTAAAAAGTAAATATACATATATTCTACACTTAAAAGCTTTATAAATTTATAAATAGTTTAGTTATGTGATGTAGGATTAAGCAACTCCAGTCTTCCCGCTTGTCACAGCCTGCACCTTGCTTTGGACTTTTGTTTTGAAATGTCTTGTGCTCCTGTTCCATGTGTGTCTCCACCGCTCACCTGATTCTGTTTGTTCCATTTATTAACCTCGTATTACCCTTGTTAATTTCAGCCAATTATGTTTCCCCTGTTTGGTTCTCCTCTTGTATTTAAGCCCTTGTGTTTGACCTGTCCTTTGTCTATAGTTGTTTGTGTTCATTTGAAGACACTGTTTGGCTGCACCGTTTATATCCAGTTTGGGTCCTGTTTGCACCTGTTTATTTTTCTACATTTTGTAAATAAAGTCCTCCTTCTTTGTTACCACGATCACTGTGTCTTGCGTTTGAGTCCAGCTCCACTGCACACCTGACACCGCTCCACTTATCTGACACTTTTTGGTCAATGTTTGTAACTTTGACCAAATAAAATGAGTTGTAAGATTTTCAAAAATTAAATAATCTTATCACTGTGAAATACTAAACACAAGTACAATCACAATTTGAGACACTCACACATGTAAATATGCACTCAGATCTGTGGGCTGGACAGAGGAGTCAAATTATGCAAACAAATGTGCAGTTTAAAATGAGTGTTTATGGTGTGTCATAAATGATAATAACACTTTGAAATATTATAAGCTTAACATGTATACCTTATCATCCCACTGGAGTAACATATGTTTTTCCTTCAGTCCCTGCCTATAACACCTGACTTCACCTTGACTAGGTGCATTTGTTGGTCGAAAATCCTGTAGAACTGCATCACTCCAAGTGAAGGGTTAACTACACCTGTTCTTTGTTGACATAACTTCTTTCACTTTCAGTTTTCCAGAAATGAAGCTTTGAGAAGCAAGCAGTTTTTGTAATTAACCATACCTGCATAACACAGAGACAGTGAGAGACAGATTAGGTTAAGATTGTTCTGTTTGTGACTGGTCTTAAATACAATGTCTAAGGATTCTTTCTAGTTTTAAGAAGAAACTGTAGGTGTAGTATAACACACACACAGAAATATAATCCAGAGTTATATGTGACGTCCTTTTTATTCAGTTTATGAAATTAAATGTCATAGCTCTCAGTATATCCAATGATGAGCATTTCAGCCTCCCATATTCATAGAGAAGTATGAGTTTAGAACCTGATAGACCAGCTGTGTGTAATGTAAATGAGGACAAAGAGTGATCCACTCATTGTACATACGCACATGCTATTAACACTGCTTAACTCTTTTATAATTCACTGCAATGACAATAGAGGGAACCTAATAACAGTAGAGGGAGCCTTAAAATCTCACGACATTGCTACTTATGCTCCTCAGGTGAGGATGGAAACTTCAGAAATCTTTCCTTTAATTTTGCAGAGAAATCTATAAAAGTACTCGTAGAACCGTCAAGTATAATTTCAGAGGGTTAGTATACACATTCTCAAATACGTGAAGAAGCTAATCAAAAATTTATAACCAGCTGAGCCATGCGAAGTGGGATTAGACAGGGATGGCAACTCAGGTATTTACACTCCAAATACCTGTCACTTTTTGATCAAAATTTGGAGACTTGGAATTGGCCTGTGAATGTGAGTTGTCAGATTTTCAAAAATTAAATCTTTTTATTTCCATAAACTACTGGAACTGTAAAAATCTGATACTGAACATGAATCCAAGCTATTTACATACATAAATGCATGCTCATATCTTTGTACTGGAAAAGGAGTAAATCTACACATGCAAAAGCACATCCAACAATTTCTAACAACTGTTTGTGTAATAATACCGAATATTTAAACAAGCGTAGGAAGTGTTACACCTTTAGTCCTAAAATTCTGCATGTTTTTATTCCAGTCCCCGTCTGTCACACTGGGTTCCACCTTGACCAGTTACATCCAGTGTGTTCTTGCATCTTACAGGACTGCATCACCCCAGGAAAAAGGTTATTTATCAGATTGATTAACACACACCCTTTCACTTTCACTTTTCCAGACCTGAAGATTTGACAGTCAAATATTTTTTTACTCAACTATATTTGTATAACACACACACACAGACACACAAAGAGGGAAAGAGATTGATTGATTGATAACATAGTTAAGAGCAGATATATATATATGTGTGTGTGTGTGTGTGTGTGTGTGTGCCCCCCACCCCTGCTGATTTTTTCACAAATCACACTCTGTAAACATATATACATTGCATTTCTAGACCTATAAATTTGCTGACATTCAGACGTTAATATGATTCCCAGTGACATGTAAATCTTATGTATATGTACTGCAGACACCCTGTGCTTTATGTATTACCCATGTTTTTTCTTTCTGTAGAGGTCTGCTTATTAGTATAATTCAAAATGTGTGACCTTTCAGACTTCCAAAGAGGGCAAATTGTTGGAGTGTGAATGGCTGGTACTTCAGTAACAAAGACTGCTGAGTTGTTTAATGTATCAAGAGGAACTGTTTCTAAAGTCATGGTGGCATACCAAAAACTGGGGAAAACTAGTTCTGGGAAGCATAACTCTGGACGGAAGCCAAAACTCTGTGAACGTGACTGCAGAGCACTAAAACACATTGTGTCAAAAATCACAGAACCACAACTACTAAACTGATTGCAGAGCTAAACCAACATCTTGCTAACCCAGTATCAACCAAAACAGTTCATCGAGAGCTCAATCTTTCAAGATGATAATTTGAAAAATTCACACCACCAAAATCGTTAAAAACTGGCATGAAGAGCACAGCAGTGAGGTTGAACACTTGGATTGGCCACCACAATCGCCAGATCTTAACATTATTGAAAATCTCTGGTATATTTTGGAGTAGCAAGTAAGGCGCCACTTCCCTCCACCATCGTCTCTGAAAGAGCTGGAACATGTTTTGCTTCAGAAATGGATTAAAATTCCCTTAACCACTGTCCAAAGATTGTATGAATCTATTCCTCGACGTATTGAAGCAGTTATTGCTGCCAAAGGAGGACCAACTCGATATTAAATAATAAAACTGTTATTAAACAAAGTGTTTCCATTATTTTGTCCAACCCCTGTATATGTATATCAAGGTCTCCACTAGGATTTTTTCTTGCCAGTCCAGAAGGAATTGATTTTGGATTAAGTCAGGGGGTGCCGTCATTCTTTGATTTGACTGTTGTGGCCTGTAAAAAACTTTGAGACTGTAAACAGTGATATTGGGCTCTAAATAAACTTGAACGTGAACTTGATTTTACCAGACAAATTTGAAACTTACCAGTCACGTTTCAATAACTGTCTATGTTACAAATCCAAATATAATGTACATCTAGGTTGACGAAAGAATGACAATGACCTCAAATCAGTTTGACTATTTAATGAACAGTACTGATTAAGCAAAACGAACAGTAACGACAGTAACCTCAACAATAGCAGCTAAAATGTAGGCTATTATGAAACATCTGTAACCAGTAACTTTTAAAACAAGGCTAGGCCTACATGGCATCAACTGTAGCCTATAGGCTACCATATAACGTTTCATTTTCTCCTTTTTTCATTGCGGCAAAGTCCTCTGCTGCCGACTTGAAATCAAACATGTCCAATGTGTCTTTGCAGCTTGCAATGTGCATAAGCCGCATCACTCACTCCTCCTCCAGACAACTTAATTGTATGAACATTATTACCGGACATTTTGACCGGCAAGTTTTTAATTTATTATTTTTTGTTGTTGTTGTTGTTTTGTTTTTTTAATTTTACTAGGCAAGAACTGGTAAGTACTGGCAAATGTACTTCCTGGCATCAAAAATGAGAAGAAGTGACTGGAACCAAATACAAATTGCTTGTTTGTTATTGTCTTCTTATGCAGGACAAAATGTAATGTTAAAACATGTAATTACTGATTAGTCCCACACACAAAAGAACACAAAGAGAGGTAGGAAAACCATGAGTTTTTATACAGTCTAAGAACAGGACTCAGTTACCTAAATAGATGTGACTAATGAGCCAGGGGAGCTAGGTGAGCCAAAGGAAACCAAGAAGCGAATACAAAAATCTCATATAAAGATTTTTGGGAGATAGAGAACCAGAGCGTGATGGGATCATACAATTTATTGAATTTATTTTTGTACCAAACAAATTACACTGGCAAAGCACTGAATATTGTAGATGTAACAACAAATGTTAAAGTTCTAACATATAAAGCAATTTATGTATCTTCTAAATGAATATGTTTATAAAGACACTGAACATACAAGCACTTTTGAAATAAAGACAAACGAACAGAACAGCATTAACATGAAAAGTTAGTCTGGTCTTTGAAAAGCATAACTGCTCCATTTGGCTCAAGTTTTTATGTTGCTTCCTTGCACTGATCAACATGAAAGTTCGCACATTATTCATGCAAATGATTAAACCATCCTACTAGTTTGGCGGCTTTGAAAATGATCCCTTCATGACAATTAACCCTAGTGTTTCCTACACACTGATAGAACAAAATGAGAGAAGAGCCTACATCCTCTTTATGTGTGTCTTTTAAATCAATACAGAGCAGTCATTCAGGTTTAGTGCTCTATATAAGCGCATCCTCAGGCAAACATATTCAAACAGAGCCTACCGTCACCATCAGAACTTTAATCAAAAGCTGGACAAGGATACAAATAATCTTTGATTTCTACTGATTTGTAATCATCATCTCAGTGAGTATTCACCATCATAACTACTAAACATAAATTAAATGCACATGCAATGTACTGTATTTAGGCTGTTTGAAAATATATGTATATATTATTTTGCTTTCTTAACAGATAATAAATCTGACAAATGTTAGTGTGACTTGCAGTCAGATTAGACTCTTAGATCACAGGTTTTATTTATTTGTAAATAAATAATTCTAGGCTTTTCCATACAATACATCTCAAAGTAGTATACCTTTAAATGCACTATGTCCACTTTTGTTAGCTTATGGATTTCAACAGTAAGTCAAAAATTATTTACTGTTAATAAACCCTGATTTAGAGCATTGAAGGGATCAGGTTTAATAAGATATGAGAATATAATATAAACCAAATGCACACATAGAGCTTATAGTTTGTATGTATTTGCATCCTCAAAAGGTGACATCTAGCAGTAAAGGGAAGGAATTTAATGAACCAAAAAACACAGGAACAATGTGAAAGCACAATGACTATTTACGTGATGTATAAAAGAAGCAATTATGTACAGCTGAGATTATTTACAAACTTTTGAGATAAAAAAAAATTGAACAGGTTGTAAGTGAATGTCACGCTGGTGGTGTGATTCAGGACCCAAGTGCAGAGACACGATGATAGTGACAAAAACTGAAGACTTTACTTGAACTGAAGACCAAAATACAAATGCAGAACAGGCACAAAAAACCCAATAACAAAAAGGTGCAGCATGACAGTGTGCACAAAACACAAACAACGATAGACAAAGTACAAGGCAAACACTAGGACTTAAATAGAAGGAGAACTGAACAGGGCAACACAGGATTGGTTGAAACTAAACAAGGTTAATAATGAGACAAACAGGTACAGGTGAGGGGCGGAGACAGACACAGAACGGGAGCACAAAGACATGTCAAACCAAAAGTCCAAAATGGCGGTGCAGGTTGTGACAGAGCCCCCCCCTTAAGGGGCGGCTCCCAGACGGCCCAAAAGAAAAACAAAGTCCAGAACAGACCGGGTGGGTGGGGGGGCGCACAGAGGGAAGACCGAAGGTGCTGCAGCCGACGGGCCCCCTCTGCGGCCGAGCAGGTGAGGGGTTGGCTGGAACAGACTTTCCAAACCGGCAGAGGAACAGGAACGGAGCAGACTCTTCAAACAGCCTCGACGTCGGCTAGAGGGCTGAGCTGGTTCGGGGAAAGGGCCTCGGGAACAGGACAGGGCGTCAGCATGGGAGCTGACCAGGACAGGGCGTCAGCATGGGAGCTGACCTGGGCCGGGAAAGCGGCCTCGGGAACAGGGCAGGACAGCGCATCCTCCATGGTGCGCCGGGCAGCGCATCCTCCATGGTGCGCCGGGCAGCGCATCCTCCATGGTGCGCCGGGCAGCGCATTCCTCGCGCTGGGCAGCGCATTCCTCGCGCTGGGCAGCGCACCGTCCATGGTGCGCCGGGCAGCGCATTCCTCGCACTGGGCAGCGCACCCTCCATGGTGCGCCGGGCAGCGCATTCCTCGCACTGGGCAGCGCACCCTCCATGGTGCGCCGGGCAGCGCATTCCTCGCGCTGGGCAGCGCACCCTCCATGGTGCGCCGGGCAGCGCATTCCTCGCGCTGGGCAGCGCACCCTCCATGGTGCGCCGGGCAGCGCATTCTTCGCGCTGGGCAGCGCACCCTCCATGGTACGCCGGGCAGCGCATTCCTCGCGCTGGGCAGCGCACCCTCCATGGTACGCCGGGCAGCGCATTCCTCGCACTGGGCAGCGCACCCTCCATGGTGCGCCGGGCAGCGCATTCCTCGCGCTGGGCAGCGCACCCTCCATGGAGCCTTCGGAGTCACTGCTCGAAGAGGGGGATTCAGGGGATTCAGGGTGGCAGAGACAGGAGACCCAGGAGCGGACACAGCCCTAGAGATGGTTGGGCCCAGCACCACAGTCCATGTGGTGCCTGGGTCTAGGGCTGGGAGCCCCCCCCCAAAAAATTCCCCCCCCGGGTTAGGGGCTGGAGAACCTACCGAGAGAGGGAGCCCCGCCGCACCCAGGTCAGGAGCTGGAGCCGTCTCTGCCTGGGAGACAGAAGTGTCTGCTGGGTCCTTGTTGGGTCTATCGTTCTGTCACGCTGGTGGTGTGGTTCAGGACCCAAGTGCAGAGACACGATGATAGTGACAAAAACTGAAGACTTTACTTGAACTGAAGACCAAAATACAAATGCAGAACAGGAACAAAAAACCCAATAACAAAAAGGTGCAGCATGACAGTGTGCACAAAACACAAACAACGATAGACAAAGTACAAGGCAAACACTAGGACTTAAATAGAAGGAGAACTGAACAGGGCAACACAGGATTGGTTGAAACTAAACAAGGTTAATAATGAGACAAACAGGTACAGGTGAGGGGCGGAGACAGACACAGAACGGGAGCACAAAGACATGTCAAACCAAAAGTCCAAAATGGCGGTGCAGGTTGTGACAGTGAATAGCTGTGCCAAAGTAAAGAAAGGAAACAGATGGAAAAAATTCTAGCCAGAACTATCACTAATTTGAACAGTTACTCATTAATACTAATCCCCAATTTTCTAATCTTCCTTATGAATAAAGAGTCAAACATTATTCCCAACAACTCTGTAACTAAACTGACATCAAAATCATAAACCCAAAATGGCACCCACTTCTAAACCAGTGAGTCATGGAACAGAAAACGAAACATGAGTGAATGTAAAGTCAAATGTGGTGGAGACTGAAAACTTTCTAAAAAGTTTTCAGTAATTTATGCATGCTATGTCAACTCAAAACTGGAGCTGCTTTTCTTCAAGAGAAACACTTCAGCCCTTCAAATGGGGCCTAATTAGACTGAGTGCAACTCACAGTCATGAACAGGCAAATCTGATGAGAGCTGAGAAAACAAATTTGTGTATAAGTTCTGAAGGAACAAATGCATTCAGAACACAATAGCACAGGGCAAGCCTAATCTATGTACTACTAGAAAAACTACTATAAACTACTATTTTGATCAATTAATCTGTGATTATCTTATTGTCATTTGCAAGGATGACGAGGATGACAGACATTTCAGATGTTTTTAAAACAATGTGTATTGGTTACAGTATTTCAATGTTGTACGATGTTCTCTGAGAATGAAACTTTTTAAAACAATCTAAGCTCGCAAAAGTTAAACTTTTTCAGTAAGTCTGTGAAACAGAAACTTTATATTACAAGTTATTAGTAACTATATGGAAAGTTCTGAAAATGTTTTGTGTTAGGTGGGTCTCCTACCACCTTAGATTCAAGTGCTCTCACTCACACAATAATTTTTTTTACTTACAAAAACACATAATTTTCATAGACAAATTTTACATTTTCTGTTTCACTTTACCTGCCGACAACAATGGCAGTCAAAACAGATAAATTCCTCCAAGTGATGACAATTCTTCAGTGCCAAAGTCTCTGCTTCTCCTTCAGCCTTCAATATATACAAGAAGATTTTGATAAGATATAAATAACCCTTTTTTATGTCTTTGTTTGTCTGTGTGTGTATGTGTGTGTTTGTTCAAAAGACATTTTGGCCAGCAGAGAGCATAAAAGCCTTATTGCTCGTCTCTCAGTTCATGGCAGGCAGATACATATTTAATTTAGTAGCTGTTTGAATTATGTCTGTTCTTTCAGAGCAATATTGAAAGTACACTCAATTTTGAAGTTTTATAATGGCAAAGTAATCTCACTAGAGAAAATTCTGACAAACACATGAAATATTTCCAAAAAGCCATTATAACATTTAGCTAGGATTGAGACTCCCTAGAATCTCTCTTTGAACACAGTAACCTGGAAAACTCTTGCTATTTTGACAAGAAATAATGAGCAAGCACTAAAAGTTCAAGACACTATTGCCTGTCAAAGCTTACTTCACGTCTCTTCCACAACATGCAAGTTAAGCAGTAGTGTGTATGTTTATATATATAGTATATATATTTACATTCCGTCTTGACCGGGCCGAAAGCAGATTAATAATCAACACAATATATATATTTTTTTTTTTTGGGGGGGGGGGGGTGGTTCCATTATATGGAATATTTTGTCTTAAACATAAGCCTGTGAGATTGGGTCCTAGTGTAGAAGACTTGTGCCCGATATGTGAGACCTTACAGGTATGCCATTGTGTATATTGTATACATTTATGTGAAATCAGTTCATGGAAAAATGAATGACAATCAATAGAACTTCTGTTATAGCAGTCATTGCAAACCATACACTATTTCTCCTTTTTCATCTGTTTTCTCAGTTTGCATGAAACATATATTTTTGGTACACTTCCCTGCTTAGCTGAAAGTAATCAATCAGTGTATAAGAGTTACTTGGCCATTCTAGCCATTACCTAGCCATGTACATCATGTAGAACAGCCTCCAGACAATAACAGGAAGCTATTTTCTGTGACATTATTAAATATTTGTTGATCAAAAGGAACAATTGGTCACTTGCTCATTTAAAGACTGCATGGCTTGGTGTTGCCAGTTTGATTAGCAGTGAGATAAAAAAAAAAGTACAGAAGCCAGTCTCTATTTGTGAGTTGTGACATTTTCAGAAATTAAATTTTTATTTCCATAAACAACTGGTACTGTAAAAATCTGATACTAAATGTGAATCCGAGCTATTATTAGTTTAACAACTGTAAGTAATGATAAATCCTTAGCCCTAAAATTATGTATTTTTTTTATTCCAGTCCCTGTCTGTCACATTTGATTCTACCTTGACCGATTACATCCAGTCTGTTTTTGGAAAATCTCAAAGGACTGCATCACCCCAGGAAGAAGGTTAGTTATTAGATTTATTAACATACACTCTTTCACTTTCAATTTTCCAGAATTGAAGATTTGACAGTCAAATATTCTTGTACTCAACTATATGTGCATGAAACACACACACACACACACACACACACACACACACACACACACACGGCCTTTGAGAAGCATAACTGCTCCATTTAGCTCAAGTTTTTGTGTTGCTTCCTTGAACTGATCAACATGAAAGTTCACACATTCATCATACAAATCATTAAACCATCCTACTAGTTTGGCGGCTTTGAAAATGAAATCACTTCATGACAACTAACCCTAGTGTATCCTACATATTAAAAGAAAAACAAATGAGGGGAGTCTACATCCTACATATTCAAACAGAGCCTACCATCACCATCAGAACTTTAATCAAAAGCTGAACAAGAATACAAATCATTTTTGATTTCTACATCTTCATCTCAGTAAGTACTCCACTACTAAACAACATATAAATTAAATGTACTTGCAAGTTTATGGGTGTACAGTTCTTTGTTCTAGATATTGGTAGTGAACACACTGATAATTTTATGCTTTTCTACACAATACATTCTAAGTATTATAAGTTTATTATAAGTTTAACTGTTATATAATGGATTTCAGTATTAAGTCAGAAATTATTCATTATCAATGATTGCAGATTTAGTGTATTGAAGGGATTATGAGAAAATAATATAAACCAAATGTACACCTAGAGTTTTTACTTTATTTGTATATAGTTACATCCCCAAAGGTGACATCTAGCAGTGAAGGGAAGAAACTCAAAGAACCAGCAAACAGAGAGAACATACAGAAACAATGTGCAGTGAAAGCATAATGACTATTGACATCATGTATAAAAAAGGCAGTTATGCACAGTTTAGGTAATTTACAAACTTCTCTGTTAAATTAAATTGAATAGATTGTAAATGAATAGCAGCACCAAAGTAAAGAAAGGAAACAGACAAAACATTCTAGCCAGAACTATCACTATTATTTATACTAGTCCATAATGTTCTAATTCTTAGAAAGAAAAAAAAAGAGCCAAAATACTGTCTCACAGAAACCCAACACCTCTGTAACTAAATTGACACCAAAATCATAAACACAAAATGACATCCACTGCTAAACCAGTCCAACACATAAAAGAAAACTAAATATGAGTGAATGTGAAGCAAAATGTGGTGGAGATTCTGTTTTGTTTTTTTTTTTTTATCATGGGATAAACAAAGCAAACGTTTTCTGTGCTTTATGCATAGGAGGATTATGCAGACTACTATATTGTTCTTCTCTATTATTTATATGCTTTTATGTAAACTCTTCTGCTGTAAGTAGTAGTTTATTACAACTGTAACCAAATGCTCATGAGATACATGTGCAATAATGCAGTGAAAAATGCAGTGAAAAGGAATCTTCAGGGAGAATAATTAGACTGCAATTTTCATAAGAGCAGAGGAAAACGTGTCATATATGGCAAACTCTGAAGGGACAGAGTCTGCAGTCTCCTTCACCTTCCAACTGCAAAACTTTCATCCACTCTGGTTTTGTTTTATATTACAGAATCTATGCATAGACATGTTTGTGTGTTGACAAATAACTGAAGAGTCATCTTGCAATACACTTCCTTTTTGTATTTTAAATTTCTCATTCTGCTCCACTGGGCAAAGACTCTCCAATAAACTGTCTGCAGCAGTCACCAGTATATTTCTAGTGTTCTTGTGAAAAGCTTCAAATAACATGTCAACCCCAAAGACGAGTTCACACATTTATTTAGTATGGGACTTGACTTGAAAAAATATTCAAAAAATGTTACTCTTTTCTCCTTTTCTTGACATTTTATGCTTTACATTTGATAAAAAAAATAGTACTAGAGGCACGTATGAAAGAGGCACAATACATCTTAGCTGTTAAACTTTTAACACTCACTGTATAATACTTACATGGTTGTATAAAGTGGTATAAACCTGTGCATGTTTGCAGTTATGTGCTGGAACTACTACTGATAATTTATTTTGATATTAGATATCAAAATAAAAAACTGATAGCTCTTTTCCACTAGGACGGTGCTTGTGCCGGTGCCGGTGCCGGTGCCGGTGCGGAGCCAGTGCTGCCTTTTGAGAACCGGCTCGCATTTCCACAAGTTTGGGAACCGAACGTTATAAAGCAAAAGTTTGGGTAATTTCCGTGGGGAAAAAATGAAGTGAGACAGAACGCATCTGGTTGCTTTTTATAAATTTACTTTTACGCTAGGCTTCCACACAGCGAAACACAGCGAACCGATTTTGCCCTAAAACTTTTCGCTGTGGGGGCGAAATTCATGAAAATAGTAATCCTGTCACCTAGCTCAAAAGTTTAATTGAGTGTTCAAATGGTCTGGAGTGGTCTATTTGCACCAGCCAGAACCAAGAGAGAGAGAGTTTTTTCTACCACTCTGGGTCCGACTACGTTATTGTAACATGTAAACAACAGCCCGTGTTGATGTAGGCACAAATTGTTGCCCATACATCCTTTAATCATATACATAGTTTCATGCTACATGTAGCCTTTAGCCTACCGCTATCTTGGTCAGACTTTTTTTGTTACTCCCGCCTCTCTAGAGAATGGTACCAAACACATCAAACGTTGAACTGATTGGTTCTCACGTGGTTTTTATTTGCATAGCCTCTGACGTCAGCAGTTCCAACTTTTAGGACTAGCAATTCTGCAGTGCCGTACCGGTGCCAGCTTTTTGGCAGCGGCACCAGTATTTTGTCAGTGGAAAAGCGCAGCCCTGGTGCTCGATTAAGCACCGGCAGCGGCCCCGCAGCAGTAGAAAAGGGGCATGGCTGATCATAGATTAACTGTCATGCTGACAAATTTGCTGAACTGACTGAAAGGCAAATTCAGTAAACTGACTGATGGCAGATATAACTGACCTGTTGACTCAACTTGATGGTCTACTTATACGTGTTTGAGGTGAGATAGCTGTCATACCCACGATCTATTCTCCTCTCTGTGAGAAAGTTACTAAATTTTAGAATACACTACCTGTGACAGAGAGGATGTGATTTTTTGTGCTTGATTAAATATGTTTTACTGGCAAATGTAATGCAAAAGTGGGCAAATACTTAAAGCAACTTTAGCCTAACCACTGACACACTGTAAAACCAAATAAGTTTGTGAGTACTCAAAACTTTTGTCGTAACTGATTACTTTAAGTACTATTACTATTTAAGTACCTGTAATATTTTTTTAATTAAACTTTAATTTGAAAATATATTTTCAGTTAACTAATTTTTTTCTTGTTTCATTTTGATAAATTTAAATTTCTCTTGACTTGTGTTACTGCAGCTAAATTAAATTACTGAGACCCCGACCCACAGTCAGGTCACCTTGCTTGGAGCAAGTAACGCTTCTTCTTCCCTCCTGCGCTCACAGGCACAACTACTTTGCAACATCGTGATCCTCCACAAAGAATATGCCAGCAAGCAAAATAAGTCACTGATCTTGACAGCACAATATTATACCATCTGAACAAAATTCTGACTTAGAGACATTCTGTCATTATCTCACAGATGGTAGCTTCACACCATTGGCTTGTCAGACAAGCGCTAGACCACATGCAAAGTAGTTCTAATGACGACTGTAGTGACCATTCTGTTCTTTAAAAACTCTTTTCAATCACTGTAGAAAGTTTGCTAGGTCGAATGTAAGAGGAAGCACCCCATAATGCACTGCGGCGCTGACGTTGGACATTTGAACTCCAAAATTTTAAATTATGGTGCCTTAATAATCTGGAGTTCATATTACTTAATCCAAAAGTGATTCGAAAATAATCTAAAGTTTTTAGTTTACATAACTCAAAACAGAATTACGTGTTATAACATCTCAAATTTTTTAAGTCAATAGAATTTATAAGGACATTTTAAGTTTATACAGCTTAACAGAATTAAGTTATTTGAACTTTTGGGTTTACAGTGCACTGCCAACACTGATATTTATGTGTTGACAACTTGGCCATGTTTTTGTTTATGTTTGTTGCTAAGTAACAGAAATAAAGCAACTCAGTATAACCTGTTTTCTGCCTTTAGCCATGAGGAATAAATTCTACAACTAGTGATGGCAGTGTCCTCAAGGTCTTGATTACAACAAAGAAAACTAATACTAATACTAACTACTTAGAAGAAGAAGGATTTTCTAAATAATATTATCTACATAGTAATTACATTTATAATGAAGGGGTCAATATCTTTAAACTGTGTAGGTTGTAATAGTTTTTTTTTTTAGTTTCTTATTATTGCATTCCTCTATAGGAATCTACAGCAAGACTATAGAACTACTGATTATAGAACTTCATAAAATTGCATAAACTGGTGGGATTTTAGGAAAGTTAGAGACGTGGAGGTCATTTTTTAACTTTTCCATCAGTGCAACTGGTAACTTTTTCTGTTATTAAAAGTGTGTTCCAAATGGCATTTTGTAGAATACTATATTATGTCAACCAGGCTTAATTATACCCATAACTATTTCAGTATATTAGTCCTATATTTTCCCTTAAATAATCTTCAAAGACTGTATTACTTACTCTAGCTGAAATTCTAAAATCAAACACAATATTTTCAAAAAACAGTGAAACCCAAACAAAGCTTGGTCTCCACAGCCCAGTGTTCTCAGTCATGATTGATAATTAATCTTTCATAGCAAAACTAAACTTGACCCACATTTGTTTAAGTACATAGGCTATTTTCCAAAGAACACTTGCTGTTCAACTGTCAAACAACATGTTACAGTTACATTAGACTAATGCCAAACATATGGAAAATGCATAAGAGCTTACACCCAGCTTGAAATGATAAACTCCATTTAAAAAATTGTGGCAATAAGAGCCATGTCCCTTATAATAAAATATTCTTTTTTAAAAACATGGCGTCTGCATACGGGTCATGATCCGTGTTTATAAATACCTGGCCCAGGTAACATTGCGCTCTCTCCACCACTTCCTCTGCCTGGTGTGTCGCGCTTGTGCGTTTAGAACACCTCAAGGTATCTGCGCTGTTAGGACGCGCTTGGTTTTTTTTGAGAGAGAGCGAGAGCGAGGTTTTCTTTTCCTCCATTCGGAGGTTTTTTGAACCAGAACAAGTTCCACCGGTAAGTCGTTGTCAATTCCTGCTTACGATTTTATTGTGATTTTTTTTTTTGTAATCGTATGTAGCAGGTGACACGGCGGTGGTGAGACAAATCTTCCTTTTTAAAGTCCGGTTCCATAATGACCGCTCTTTAGAAGCCGTAACCTTGGGCTACGGCTTGGGGTTTTTCTTTTCCTTCCGAAAGGGTTTTTTTTTTTTTTTACCTAGGGATAGCTCTTCTGTTCTCCGTTTATTTCAGTTTTGTTTTATTTTCTTGTTATTTTCCTAAGGCGCCCGGGTTGCCCTTTTATTGTTGATGTATTGAAAATTGTGTTGAAAGTTATTTTGTTACGGCAATTTTAAAAGTCGGATTGCCGTAATATTATGTGTATTATTTTGAACGTGATTGTTTGAAATTGTTTCTTTTGGAAGTTTGTGGTCAGGACTTATTTTCTTTAGTCAAATAAATAAAGAATTGAATAACTGTGCTTGTGTTTGGTTCACTGTAACTTAGGCCGGCATTAATAACATTTATTATTATAATATTTTTATTTCTAACTACTCTGTCTGAGTGGTGGTGGATTTCACCTGGCGCCCGAACTGTAAAGTAAAAATAGTCCCACTACCGTCACAGATATTGGCGCCCGAACAGGGACGGACTTGAATTGGACTTGAATTCTGGAAATGATTTTTAGTTGCAGTGTCCTCCGAATTTCATCACTGAAATTTATACATGAATTGAGGGTAAAAGGCCACTGTGATGTAATTTAAAATTGAACCTATTGAAGTTTTGCAACAGTGTTGATTGTAACATTTGTATTTGTATTCTCTTTGAATTTGGTTACCCTGTTTTCTACTGTATAACTTTAGAGAAGAAAGCTGGAGGTCATGGCAGAAAACCCAGAAGATCTGCTGGTCTTTGGTGAGACAATTTCTGATTCTATAGATATGTCCCTCACTGCCCCTTCAGTTTCTACTGTTTTTACACCAAATGCACAGCCAGACTCCCTATTAGATGTACCTGTCCCAGATGAGCATATTGGTTTGATGCCATCCCTAGCTCCTGACAGTGACCTCCAAGTTTTTTCTCATGCCATTGAGTCAATGAAGCAAGTGTTTGAAAACACAATTGAATGTCAAAAAAAATGGCTTTCAGAGGGCTTGAAGCATGTATCTAAGGAGGCCGTTGAAGCTAAAGGTGATGTTGCTCGCTTAGTTGAGAAGGCTAATGATGACCTCCTCAATACTGTTACTGAGCGCAACAGAGATTTGATAGCAAAATGCTTAGAAGGTATCCAATGGAATTCTAAACAGATGGTGACTGAATTTCAGGCCATGTTAAAGGATTCAAACGCTGTTTTATTCAATTCTCTCTCTTCTTCAATTCCAGAGCAGCTGGATAGATTATTTAAGTCTGAAATGCAGGACCTGCGTACACAGGTTCATGCCATCAGAGATTCAGTGGAAACCTTGGTTAAAAAAATCCATGAATTAGAGGCTAAGCAGACTCTTCATGGGTATAGCCAGCTACCACAGAGTGTTTCCACCCCTCTTGTTGATGTTGGTTATCAGCAGTCTGCTGCTTCTGAGCCTGTAGCTCCTGTCCCTTGTCATACCAGTGAGGTTTCACATACAGTTGATCGGCGGTTGCCAATCAAATTAATTTTCCCTTCTTTTGGTGGTACAAATGATGACACTGACCCCCTCTTGTATATTTCTAAGTGTAAGGACTTCCTCGCTCTGCGCCCAATGTCTGATTCTGAGATCTTGGCCACCATGAGAAATGTCTTGCATGGTACAGCACGTCACTGGTGGGAGATAGCCAGGGAAAGAGTGTGCACTTGGCCTGATTTTGAGAAGCAATTTTTGGCTGCTTTTTTATCTGAAGATTATGCAGATGAGCTGGAGGAGAGGATCCGAAATCGAGTTCAGTTACCCAATGAAAGTGTGAGGGACTTCACCTTTTCCTTTCAGGCCTTGTACAAGAGATGGAAGCCTGAAGCAATGGAGGATGAGATTGTTTAAAATGCTTTATAAAACAATGAATCCACAGTTAGTTAGCCAACTGCGTGGACGCGCGCACACTGTGGAAGAAATTGTTAGACTTGGGCAACAGTTAGAGAAAGATCTACTACATCAAAAGATGTATGAGCAAAAGGTCCTTATGGCTAAAGTTCCTAAGGCTGAACCATCTGTCCAGATCTCGGAAACATCTAAGAGAAGTCAAAAAGCTGACTTTAAACAATCTATGCCTCTCCTGTGTTGGCGATGCCAGGGTGCCCATCCTCCTGGGAGCTGTCCACAATTCCGGTCCCAGGGTCTATATCAGTCTGGGAAAAGTTCTGGCCCTCGTCAAGCTAATCCTGCTAAGGGTACTGTTTCTACAGTCACAAGTCATAGTCAATCTTTCTCTAAGACTCAGCCTGTTTTTAAACCTAAGACAACCTCCATACTCCCTCCTCATTCTGGTCCAGTGGTAGTTTTAAAGCAACTGGCTGTGCCAGTGGCTGTTAGACGTTGCCAGGGCAAGGCACTGGTGGACACTGGCGCCACCTACAGCTTAATGAGTTTTGATTTGTGGAACAAAATTAAAGCTCCACATGAGAAATTAGAGTCATGGAGTGAAGGGCCTCTGTACCTTGCAAATGGCACAAATACTCATCCTGTCGGTTGTAAGGCATTAGAGTATGGTATGCATGGCCATAGTTGGAGTGTTCTGACAGCAGTGCTTGCTGCTAATGTCCTCGCCTATCCTCTGGTCCTTGGACTGGATTTCATCTCAGTCAGTGGGATGCAGCTTAATGTGAGAGATCAAGCCTATTCGATTTTAGGTGACAAACAGGGTAGAGTCTTCCCTTTCCAAGTTTTGGCAAGACCTGGTGATAGCTGGGGTATTTATTCTTCTCCTACTACCACTGCTGCTTCACTTATGACGTCTTTGCCACCTCCCCTTGTTTGTTCATCTGAGTCCATCAGATTTGCCTCGGCTGATGAATTTTATGATAGTTGGGGTATTCAGCCGCCACTCTCTCCAGCCGCAACTATTCCTACTACTATAATAACCTCTGTGCCTCCTCTTTCCACTCTGCCCGAACCCAGTAGGTCTACACCTGCTGAGGAGCTGCAGTCCCTACTACAAGCAGCTGTGAGCCAAAGTAGTTTAAATGGTGAGAATGCAGGGAGGTTACACCGTCTACTGCGGGAAAACCCAGAGGTATGTACCACCAGTCTCGGTCACACCTCCCTGCTGAAGCACAAAATAACTTTAAAGGGTGATGTTGTGGTGACACAAAAGCCATACCGTTTGCCTGTCCACAAGCGTCAGGAGGTAAAGGCTCAAATTGAGGATATGTTAAGGCAAGGCATCATAGAGCCTTCCCATTCTCCCTGGGCCTCACCTGTTGTTATGGTACCCAAAAAGGATGGCAGCACCAGATTTTGTGTTGACTATCGACGGGTAAATGCTTATACTGAGCGGGATTCATTTCCGTTGCCCACTGTAAATGAGATCTTGGAGTCTCTGGCAGGGTCGGCAGTGTTCACCTCTCTTGACCTAAATAGCGGCTACTGGCAGGTAGAGATGGATCCTGACAGTCGACCCATTACTGCATTTGTCACCCCATTTGGCTTATATTCTTTCAGAAAAATGCCATTTGGGTTGAAAAATGCACCTGCTACTTTCCAGCGGCTCATGAACAGGGTTCTTCAAAGCTGCCTCGGAAAATGTTGTCTGGTATATCTAGATGACATAATCATATACTCCGCTAACCTTGACCAACACTTTATAGACATTCAGACTGTGTTCAACTGTCTCAAAGATGCAGGACTTACTCTTAAGTTAAAAAAGTGTCACTTCTGCATGCCAGAAATTAAGTTTCTAGGGCATGTTGTGAGCAAAGAAGGAGTGAGAGCAGACTCTGAGAAAACGAATGCAGTGAAAACATATCCTGTACCCACCAATCTGAAGGAGGTCCAGTGCTTCCTTGGCTTAGCTGGGTGGTACCATAGGTATGTTCCTAATTTTTCTGTGATTGCTGAGCCTTTGAATGCTTTAAAAAGAAAGGGGGTAAAATTTCAATGGACTGCAGAGTGTCAAAGGTCGTTTGACGCCCTTAAACAACACCTGACTGCTCCTCCCATTCTTGGCCATCCTAATCATGAATATACATTTATTGTTTACACAGATGCAAGTGCCATGGGTCTAGGTGCTGTTCTTGCTCAGAGGTCATCAGCGTTGTCTGATGAGGAAGTGTTGGCATACGCAAGCCGGTCTCTCTCTGGTGCAGAAAAGAACTACTCTACCACTGAACATGAGTGTTTAGCGGTAGTATGGGCGCTGGAGAGATGGAGGCACTACTTAGAGGGGAAACCTTTTGTAGTAGTGACAGACCACTCTTCTCTTCTCTGGGTATTCAACACCACTAAAGCAAACTCTCGTTTGGTCAGGTGGGCTTTGCGTCTCCAGGAGTTCTGCTTCACCATAGAGTACAGGAAAGGCAAGCTTAACTCTGCCCCTGATGCACTCTCCCGTGCAGCCTGCACTGGTGAAGAGAGTTCTTTGGCTTTGTGTAGTGCAAATCAGGACAAGGTTGTTCCATTTCCCTTGTCAGATGATGCTGTTTGGAAAGCTCAACAGGAAGACCCTGAAAGTCAGGGGCTATACAGAATGGTGACCGAGGCAGAGAACACCCCGGGTCAGTGTGCATTAGGATATGCAATTCTGGAGGATAAAGTGTATCGGAAGACTGAGCACCCTCAGCAAGGTACACATTATCAGATTTTTGTCCCTAGGGCTTTGCGTGACACTGTGCTCAGAGCCTACCATGACAGTCCACTAAGTGGTCATTTGGGACGTTACAAAACATTGAAAAGAATAATGGATGTGGCATACTGGCCAAAGATGTGGAAGGATGTAGGAGGACTATGTCCAGTCCTGTCACATTTGCCAGACCTATAAGCCAGAATCTGTGAAGCCTGCTGGTTACTTGCAGCAGACTGAAGTCTCAGAGCCATGGGAGATGCTCGGTCTTGATCTCATGGGTCCCTTACCACAGAGTTCTCTAGGAAACACCCAGTTACTTGTAGTGGTGGATTATTACTCCAAGTGGGTTGAATTGTTCCCACTGCGTAAAGCCACTGCTGAGGCAATTAGTAGGTGTCTGCAGAAGGACATTTTCACTCGCTGGGGTGTCCCAAAGCATATTTTGTCAGACCGTGGGCCACAATTTGTGTCTGAAATCATGAAAAATTTTTATGATCGCTGGGGTGTGGTACAGAAATTAACAACTGCTTATCACCCCCAAACCAACCTCACTGAGAGGGTGAACCGTACTCTTAAGTCAATGTTGAGTTCTTATGTGGGTGACCGGCATAAACTATGGGACAAGCACCTCCCTGAACTGCGGTTTGCAATAAACACTGCTGTTCAGGAGTCCACGGGCTATTCCCCTGCCGAGTTACTCCTGAGAGGTAAAGTAATGGGACCCTTTGATAGAGTACTACAGCCTCTGTCGCATCACAGAAGTTTGCGAGATCTTGAAGATCTTCGGGGGCTGGTAGCCAAAAACTTAGAGAAGGCAAAGGAAAGGCAGAAAAGAAACTATGACAAAACTCGTCGCGAGGTCACATATGAAAAAAATGAGAGAGTGTGGATGAGAGCATATCCCCTGTCTCAAGCTTCACGTAGTTTCACTGCCAAGCTAGCTCCTAAGTGGGTAGGTCCCTACCGCATTGTGGCGAAGCTAGGTCCTGTTAATTATCAAATTGTAAAGGAGGACTCTGGAGAGGACTTGCGTACAGTCCATGTTAGCCGCCTTAAGCAATGCTTTCCCACTGCTGCGGATGTTGATCGCAGAGAGAGAGAACAACTTATGAAAATATTTTGCGAACCAGATGATGCTGAGGAATTCCTTGGATTTTAGATCTGGATGTCCTCAAAGAAAAGTTGTTCTTATTGTCCTTTTTTGCCATTAGGTGTTATACACCTATTCACATTATCAGTCTTTTATTATGGGTGGTCCATTTGCTCTTTTTCCAAGGGGGAGGAGAGTGTGGCAATAAGAGCCATGTCCCTTATAATAAAATATTCTTTTTTAAAAACATGGCGTCTGCATACGGGTCATGATCCGTGTTTATAAATACCTGGCCCAGGTAACATTGCGCTCTCTCCACCACTTCCTCTGCCTGGTGTGTCGCGCTTGTGCGTTTAGAACACCTCAAGGTATCTGCGCTGTTAGGACGCGCTTGGTTTTTTTTTGAGAGAGAGCGAGAGCGAGGTTTTCTTTTCCTCCATTCGGAGGTTTTTTGAACCAGAACAAGTTCCACCGGTAAGTCGTTGTCAATTCCTGCTTACGATTTTATTGTGATTTTTTTTTTTGTAATCGTATGTAGCAGGTGACACGGCGGTGGTGAGACAAATCTTCCTTTTTAAAGTCCGGTTCCATAATGACCGCTCTTTAGAAGCCGTAACCTTGGGCTACGGCTTGGGGTTTTTCTTTTCCTTCCGAAAGGGTTTTTTTTTTTTTTACCTAGGGATAGCTCTTCTGTTCTCCGTTTATTTCAGTTTTGTTTTATTTTCTTGTTATTTTCCTAAGGCGCCCGGGTTGCCCTTTTATTGTTGATGTATTGAAAATTGTGTTGAAAGTTATTTTGTTACGGCAATTTTAAAAGTCGGATTGCCGTAATATTATGTGTATTATTTTGAACGTGATTGTTTGAAATTGTTTCTTTTGGAAGTTTGTGGTCAGGACTTATTTTCTTTAGTCAAATAAATAAAGAATTGAATAACTGTGCTTGTGTTTGGTTCACTGTAACTTAGGCCGGCATTAATAACATTTATTATTATAATATTTTTATTTCTAACTACTCTGTCTGAGTGGTGGTGGATTTCACCTGGCGCCCGAACTGTAAAGTAAAAATAGTCCCACTACCGTCACAGATATTGGCGCCCGAACAGGGACGGACTTGAATTGGACTTGAATTCTGGAAATGATTTTTAGTTGCAGTGTCCTCCGAATTTCATCACTGAAATTTATACATGAATTGAGGGTAAAAGGCCACTGTGATGTAATTTAAAATTGAACCTATTGAAGTTTTGCAACAGTGTTGATTGTAACATTTGTATTTGTATTCTCTTTGAATTTGGTTACCCTGTTTTCTACTGTATAACTTTAGAGAAGAAAGCTGGAGGTCATGGCAGAAAACCCAGAAGATCTGCTGGTCTTTGGTGAGACAATTTCTGATTCTATAGATATGTCCCTCACTGCCCCTTCAGTTTCTACTGTTTTTACACCAAATGCACAGCCAGACTCCCTATTAGATGTACCTGTCCCAGATGAGCATATTGGTTTGATGCCATCCCTAGCTCCTGACAGTGACCTCCAAGTTTTTTCTCATGCCATTGAGTCAATGAAGCAAGTGTTTGAAAACACAATTGAATGTCAAAAAAAATGGCTTTCAGAGGGCTTGAAGCATGTATCTAAGGAGGCCGTTGAAGCTAAAGGTGATGTTGCTCGCTTAGTTGAGAAGGCTAATGATGACCTCCTCAATACTGTTACTGAGCGCAACAGAGATTTGATAGCAAAATGCTTAGAAGGTATCCAATGGAATTCTAAACAGATGGTGACTGAATTTCAGGCCATGTTAAAGGATTCAAACGCTGTTTTATTCAATTCTCTCTCTTCTTCAATTCCAGAGCAGCTGGATAGATTATTTAAGTCTGAAATGCAGGACCTGCGTACACAGGTTCATGCCATCAGAGATTCAGTGGAAACCTTGGTTAAAAAAATCCATGAATTAGAGGCTAAGCAGACTCTTCATGGGTATAGCCAGCTACCACAGAGTGTTTCCACCCCTCTTGTTGATGTTGGTTATCAGCAGTCTGCTGCTTCTGAGCCTGTAGCTCCTGTCCCTTGTCATACCAGTGAGGTTTCACATACAGTTGATCGGCGGTTGCCAATCAAATTAATTTTCCCTTCTTTTGGTGGTACAAATGATGACACTGACCCCCTCTTGTATATTTCTAAGTGTAAGGACTTCCTCGCTCTGCGCCCAATGTCTGATTCTGAGATCTTGGCCACCATGAGAAATGTCTTGCATGGTACAGCACGTCACTGGTGGGAGATAGCCAGGGAAAGAGTGTGCACTTGGCCTGATTTTGAGAAGCAATTTTTGGCTGCTTTTTTATCTGAAGATTATGCAGATGAGCTGGAGGAGAGGATCCGAAATCGAGTTCAGTTACCCAATGAAAGTGTGAGGGACTTCACCTTTTCCTTTCAGGCCTTGTACAAGAGATGGAAGCCTGAAGCAATGGAGGATGAGATTGTTAAAATGCTTTATAAAACAATGAATCCACAGTTAGTTAGCCAACTGCGTGGACGCGCGCACACTGTGGAAGAAATTGTTAGACTTGGGCAACAGTTAGAGAAAGATCTACTACATCAAAAGATGTATGAGCAAAAGGTCCTTATGGCTAAAGTTCCTAAGGCTGAACCATCTGTCCAGATCTCGGAAACATCTAAGAGAAGTCAAAAAGCTGACTTTAAACAATCTATGCCTCTCCTGTGTTGGCGATGCCAGGGTGCCCATCCTCCTGGGAGCTGTCCACAATTCCGGTCCCAGGGTCTATATCAGTCTGGGAAAAGTTCTGGCCCTCGTCAAGCTAATCCTGCTAAGGGTACTGTTTCTACAGTCACAAGTCATAGTCAATCTTTCTCTAAGACTCAGCCTGTTTTTAAACCTAAGACAACCTCCATACTCCCTCCTCATTCTGGTCCAGTGGTAGTTTTAAAGCAACTGGCTGTGCCAGTGGCTGTTAGACGTTGCCAGGGCAAGGCACTGGTGGACACTGGCGCCACCTACAGCTTAATGAGTTTTGATTTGTGGAACAAAATTAAAGCTCCACATGAGAAATTAGAGTCATGGAGTGAAGGGCCTCTGTACCTTGCAAATGGCACAAATACTCATCCTGTCGGTTGTAAGGCATTAGAGTATGGTATGCATGGCCATAGTTGGAGTGTTCTGACAGCAGTGCTTGCTGCTAATGTCCTCGCCTATCCTCTGGTCCTTGGACTGGATTTCATCTCAGTCAGTGGGATGCAGCTTAATGTGAGAGATCAAGCCTATTCGATTTTAGGTGACAAACAGGGTAGAGTCTTCCCTTTCCAAGTTTTGGCAAGACCTGGTGATAGCTGGGGTATTTATTCTTCTCCTACTACCACTGCTGCTTCACTTATGACGTCTTTGCCACCTCCCCTTGTTTGTTCATCTGAGTCCATCAGATTTGCCTCGGCTGATGAATTTTATGATAGTTGGGGTATTCAGCCGCCACTCTCTCCAGCCGCAACTATTCCTACTACTATAATAACCTCTGTGCCTCCTCTTTCCACTCTGCCCGAACCCAGTAGGTCTACACCTGCTGAGGAGCTGCAGTCCCTACTACAAGCAGCTGTGAGCCAAAGTAGTTTAAATGGTGAGAATGCAGGGAGGTTACACCGTCTACTGCGGGAAAACCCAGAGGTATGTACCACCAGTCTCGGTCACACCTCCCTGCTGAAGCACAAAATAACTTTAAAGGGTGATGTTGTGGTGACACAAAAGCCATACCGTTTGCCTGTCCACAAGCGTCAGGAGGTAAAGGCTCAAATTGAGGATATGTTAAGGCAAGGCATCATAGAGCCTTCCCATTCTCCCTGGGCCTCACCTGTTGTTATGGTACCCAAAAAGGATGGCAGCACCAGATTTTGTGTTGACTATCGACGGGTAAATGCTTATACTGAGCGGGATTCATTTCCGTTGCCCACTGTAAATGAGATCTTGGAGTCTCTGGCAGGGTCGGCAGTGTTCACCTCTCTTGACCTAAATAGCGGCTACTGGCAGGTAGAGATGGATCCTGACAGTCGACCCATTACTGCATTTGTCACCCCATTTGGCTTATATTCTTTCAGAAAAATGCCATTTGGGTTGAAAAATGCACCTGCTACTTTCCAGCGGCTCATGAACAGGGTTCTTCAAAGCTGCCTCGGAAAATGTTGTCTGGTATATCTAGATGACATAATCATATACTCCGCTAACCTTGACCAACACTTTATAGACATTCAGACTGTGTTCAACTGTCTCAAAGATGCAGGACTTACTCTTAAGTTAAAAAAGTGTCACTTCTGCATGCCAGAAATTAAGTTTCTAGGGCATGTTGTGAGCAAAGAAGGAGTGAGAGCAGACTCTGAGAAAACGAATGCAGTGAAAACATATCCTGTACCCACCAATCTGAAGGAGGTCCAGTGCTTCCTTGGCTTAGCTGGGTGGTACCATAGGTATGTTCCTAATTTTTCTGTGATTGCTGAGCCTTTGAATGCTTTAAAAAGAAAGGGGGTAAAATTTCAATGGACTGCAGAGTGTCAAAGGTCGTTTGACGCCCTTAAACAACACCTGACTGCTCCTCCCATTCTTGGCCATCCTAATCATGAATATACATTTATTGTTTACACAGATGCAAGTGCCATGGGTCTAGGTGCTGTTCTTGCTCAGAGGTCATCAGCGTTGTCTGATGAGGAAGTGTTGGCATACGCAAGCCGGTCTCTCTCTGGTGCAGAAAAGAACTACTCTACCACTGAACATGAGTGTTTAGCGGTAGTATGGGCGCTGGAGAGATGGAGGCACTACTTAGAGGGGAAACCTTTTGTAGTAGTGACAGACCACTCTTCTCTTCTCTGGGTATTCAACACCACTAAAGCAAACTCTCGTTTGGTCAGGTGGGCTTTGCGTCTCCAGGAGTTCTGCTTCACCATAGAGTACAGGAAAGGCAAGCTTAACTCTGCCCCTGATGCACTCTCCCGTGCAGCCTGCACTGGTGAAGAGAGTTCTTTGGCTTTGTGTAGTGCAAATCAGGACAAGGTTGTTCCATTTCCCTTGTCAGATGATGCTGTTTGGAAAGCTCAACAGGAAGACCCTGAAAGTCAGGGGCTATACAGAATGGTGACCGAGGCAGAGAACACCCCGGGTCAGTGTGCATTAGGATATGCAATTCTGGAGGATAAAGTGTATCGGAAGACTGAGCACCCTCAGCAAGGTACACATTATCAGATTTTTGTCCCTAGGGCTTTGCGTGACACTGTGCTCAGAGCCTACCATGACAGTCCACTAAGTGGTCATTTGGGACGTTACAAAACATTGAAAAGAATAATGGATGTGGCATACTGGCCAAAGATGTGGAAGGATGTAGGAGACTATGTCCAGTCCTGTCACATTTGCCAGACCTATAAGCCAGAATCTGTGAAGCCTGCTGGTTACTTGCAGCAGACTGAAGTCTCAGAGCCATGGGAGATGCTCGGTCTTGATCTCATGGGTCCCTTACCACAGAGTTCTCTAGGAAACACCCAGTTACTTGTAGTGGTGGATTATTACTCCAAGTGGGTTGAATTGTTCCCACTGCGTAAAGCCACTGCTGAGGCAATTAGTAGGTGTCTGCAGAAGGACATTTTCACTCGCTGGGGTGTCCCAAAGCATATTTTGTCAGACCGTGGGCCACAATTTGTGTCTGAAATCATGAAAAATTTTTATGATCGCTGGGGTGTGGTACAGAAATTAACAACTGCTTATCACCCCCAAACCAACCTCACTGAGAGGGTGAACCGTACTCTTAAGTCAATGTTGAGTTCTTATGTGGGTGACCGGCATAAACTATGGGACAAGCACCTCCCTGAACTGCGGTTTGCAATAAACACTGCTGTTCAGGAGTCCACGGGCTATTCCCCTGCCGAGTTACTCCTGAGAGGTAAAGTAATGGGACCCTTTGATAGAGTACTACAGCCTCTGTCGCATCACAGAAGTTTGCGAGATCTTGAAGATCTTCGGGGGCTGGTAGCCAAAAACTTAGAGAAGGCAAAGGAAAGGCAGAAAAGAAACTATGACAAAACTCGTCGCGAGGTCACATATGAAAAAAATGAGAGAGTGTGGATGAGAGCATATCCCCTGTCTCAAGCTTCACGTAGTTTCACTGCCAAGCTAGCTCCTAAGTGGGTAGGTCCCTACCGCATTGTGGCGAAGCTAGGTCCTGTTAATTATCAAATTGTAAAGGAGGACTCTGGAGAGGACTTGCGTACAGTCCATGTTAGCCGCCTTAAGCAATGCTTTCCCACTGCTGCGGATGTTGATCGCAGAGAGAGAGAACAACTTATGAAAATATTTTGCGAACCAGATGATGCTGAGGAATTCCTTGGATTTTAGATCTGGATGTCCTCAAAGAAAAGTTGTTCTTATTGTCCTTTTTGCCATTAGGTGTTATACACCTATTCACATTATCAGTCTTTTATTATGGGTGGTCCATTTGCTCTTTTTCCAAGGGGGAGGAGAGTGTGGCAATAAGAGCCATGTCCCTTATAATAAAATATTCTTTTTTAAAAACATGGCGTCTGCATACGGGTCATGATCCGTGTTTATAAATACCTGGCCCAGGTAACATTGCGCTCTCTCCACCACTTCCTCTGCCTGGTGTGTCGCGCTTGTGCGTTTAGAACACCTCAAGGTATCTGCGCTGTTAGGACGCGCTTGGTTTTTTTTGAGAGAGAGCGAGAGCGAGGTTTTCTTTTCCTCCATTCGGAGGTTTTTTGAACCAGAACAAGTTCCACCGGTAAGTCGTTGTCAATTCCTGCTTACGATTTTATTGTGATTTTTTTTTTTTGTAATCGTATGTAGCAGGTGACACGGCGGTGGTGAGACAAATCTTCCTTTTTAAAGTCCGGTTCCATAATGACCGCTCTTTAGAAGCCGTAACCTTGGGCTACGGCTTGGGGTTTTTCTTTTCCTTCCGAAAGGGTTTTTTTTTTTTTTACCTAGGGATAGCTCTTCTGTTCTCCGTTTATTTCAGTTTTGTTTTATTTTCTTGTTATTTTCCTAAGGCGCCCGGGTTGCCCTTTTATTGTTGATGTATTGAAAATTGTGTTGAAAGTTATTTTGTTACGGCAATTTTAAAAGTCGGATTGCCGTAATATTATGTGTATTATTTTGAACGTGATTGTTTGAAATTGTTTCTTTTGGAAGTTTGTGGTCAGGACTTATTTTCTTTAGTCAAATAAATAAAGAATTGAATAACTGTGCTTGTGTTTGGTTCACTGTAACTTAGGCCGGCATTAATAACATTTATTATTATAATATTTTTATTTCTAACTACTCTGTCTGAGTGGTGGTGGATTTCACCTGGCGCCCGAACTGTAAAGTAAAAATAGTCCCACTACCGTCACAGATATTGGCGCCCGAACAGGGACGGACTTGAATTGGACTTGAATTCTGGAAATGATTTTTAGTTGCAGTGTCCTCCGAATTTCATCACTGAAATTTATACATGAATTGAGGGTAAAAGGCCACTGTGATGTAATTTAAAATTGAACCTATTGAAGTTTTGCAACAGTGTTGATTGTAACATTTGTATTTGTATTCTCTTTGAATTTGGTTACCCTGTTTTCTACTGTATAACTTTAGAGAAGAAAGCTGGAGGTCATGGCAGAAAACCCAGAAGATCTGCTGGTCTTTGGTGAGACAATTTCTGATTCTATAGATATGTCCCTCACTGCCCCTTCAGTTTCTACTGTTTTTACACCAAATGCACAGCCAGACTCCCTATTAGATGTACCTGTCCCAGATGAGCATATTGGTTTGATGCCATCCCTAGCTCCTGACAGTGACCTCCAAGTTTTTTCTCATGCCATTGAGTCAATGAAGCAAGTGTTTGAAAACACAATTGAATGTCAAAAAAAATGGCTTTCAGAGGGCTTGAAGCATGTATCTAAGGAGGCCGTTGAAGCTAAAGGTGATGTTGCTCGCTTAGTTGAGAAGGCTAATGATGACCTCCTCAATACTGTTACTGAGCGCAACAGAGATTTGATAGCAAAATGCTTAGAAGGTATCCAATGGAATTCTAAACAGATGGTGACTGAATTTCAGGCCATGTTAAAGGATTCAAACGCTGTTTTATTCAATTCTCTCTCTTCTTCAATTCCAGAGCAGCTGGATAGATTATTTAAGTCTGAAATGCAGGACCTGCGTACACAGGTTCATGCCATCAGAGATTCAGTGGAAACCTTGGTTAAAAAAATCCATGAATTAGAGGCTAAGCAGACTCTTCATGGGTATAGCCAGCTACCACAGAGTGTTTCCACCCCTCTTGTTGATGTTGGTTATCAGCAGTCTGCTGCTTCTGAGCCTGTAGCTCCTGTCCCTTGTCATACCAGTGAGGTTTCACATACAGTTGATCGGCGGTTGCCAATCAAATTAATTTTCCCTTCTTTTGGTGGTACAAATGATGACACTGACCCCCTCTTGTATATTTCTAAGTGTAAGGACTTCCTCGCTCTGCGCCCAATGTCTGATTCTGAGATCTTGGCCACCATGAGAAATGTCTTGCATGGTACAGCACGTCACTGGTGGGAGATAGCCAGGGAAAGAGTGTGCACTTGGCCTGATTTTGAGAAGCAATTTTTGGCTGCTTTTTTATCTGAAGATTATGCAGATGAGCTGGAGGAGAGGATCCGAAATCGAGTTCAGTTACCCAATGAAAGTGTGAGGGACTTCACCTTTTCCTTTCAGGCCTTGTACAAGAGATGGAAGCCTGAAGCAATGGAGGATGAGATTGTTAAAATGCTTTATAAAACAATGAATCCACAGTTAGTTAGCCAACTGCGTGGACGCGCGCACACTGTGGAAGAAATTGTTAGACTTGGGCAACAGTTAGAGAAAGATCTACTACATCAAAAGATGTATGAGCAAACGGTCCTTATGGCTAAAGTTCCTAAGGCTGAACCATCTGTCCAGATCTCGGAAACATCTAAGAGAAGTCAAAAAGCTGACTTTAAACAATCTATGCCTCTCCTGTGTTGGCGATGCCAGGGTGCCCATCCTCCTGGGAGCTGTCCACAATTCCGGTCCCAGGGTCTATATCAGTCTGGGAAAAGTTCTGGCCCTCGTCAAGCTAATCCTGCTAAGGGTACTGTTTCTACAGTCACAAGTCATAGTCAATCTTTCTCTAAGACTCAGCCTGTTTTTAAACCTAAGACAACCTCCATACTCCCTCCTCATTCTGGTCCAGTGGTAGTTTTAAAGCAACTGGCTGTGCCAGTGGCTGTTAGACGTTGCCAGGGCAAGGCACTGGTGGACACTGGCGCCACCTACAGCTTAATGAGTTTTGATTTGTGGAACAAAATTAAAGCTCCACATGAGAAATTAGAGTCATGGAGTGAAGGGCCTCTGTACCTTGCAAATGGCACAAATACTCATCCTGTCGGTTGTAAGGCATTAGAGTATGGTATGCATGGCCATAGTTGGAGTGTTCTGACAGCAGTGCTTGCTGCTAATGTCCTCGCCTATCCTCTGGTCCTTGGACTGGATTTCATCTCAGTCAGTGGGATGCAGCTTAATGTGAGAGATCAAGCCTATTCGATTTTAGGTGACAAACAGGGTAGAGTCTTCCCTTTCCAAGTTTTGGCAAGACCTGGTGATAGCTGGGGTATTTATTCTTCTCCTACTACCACTGCTGCTTCACTTATGACGTCTTTGCCACCTCCCCTTGTTTGTTCATCTGAGTCCATCAGATTTGCCTCGGCTGATGAATTTTATGATAGTTGGGGTATTCAGCCGCCACTCTCTCCAGCCGCAACTATTCCTACTACTATAATAACCTCTGTGCCTCCTCTTTCCACTCTGCCCGAACCCAGTAGGTCTACACCTGCTGAGGAGCTGCAGTCCCTACTACAAGCAGCTGTGAGCCAAAGTAGTTTAAATGGTGAGAATGCAGGGAGGTTACACCGTCTACTGCGGGAAAACCCAGAGGTATGTACCACCAGTCTCGGTCACACCTCCCTGCTGAAGCACAAAATAACTTTAAAGGGTGATGTTGTGGTGACACAAAAGCCATACCGTTTGCCTGTCCACAAGCGTCAGGAGGTAAAGGCTCAAATTGAGGATATGTTAAGGCAAGGCATCATAGAGCCTTCCCATTCTCCCTGGGCCTCACCTGTTGTTATGGTACCCAAAAAGGATGGCAGCACCAGATTTTGTGTTGACTATCGACGGGTAAATGCTTATACTGAGCGGGATTCATTTCCGTTGCCCACTGTAAATGAGATCTTGGAGTCTCTGGCAGGGTCGGCAGTGTTCACCTCTCTTGACCTAAATAGCGGCTACTGGCAGGTAGAGATGGATCCTGACAGTCGACCCATTACTGCATTTGTCACCCCATTTGGCTTATATTCTTTCAGAAAAATGCCATTTGGGTTGAAAAATGCACCTGCTACTTTCCAGCGGCTCATGAACAGGGTTCTTCAAAGCTGCCTCGGAAAATGTTGTCTGGTATATCTAGATGACATAATCATATACTCCGCTAACCTTGACCAACACTTTATAGACATTCAGACTGTGTTCAACTGTCTCAAAGATGCAGGACTTACTCTTAAGTTAAAAAAGTGTCACTTCTGCATGCCAGAAATTAAGTTTCTAGGGCATGTTGTGAGCAAAGAAGGAGTGAGAGCAGACTCTGAGAAAACGAATGCAGTGAAAACATATCCTGTACCCACCAATCTGAAGGAGGTCCAGTGCTTCCTTGGCTTAGCTGGGTGGTACCATAGGTATGTTCCTAATTTTTCTGTGATTGCTGAGCCTTTGAATGCTTTAAAAAGAAAGGGGGTAAAATTTCAATGGACTGCAGAGTGTCAAAGGTCGTTTGACGCCCTTAAACAACACCTGACTGCTCCTCCCATTCTTGGCCATCCTAATCATGAATATACATTTATTGTTTACACAGATGCAAGTGCCATGGGTCTAGGTGCTGTTCTTGCTCAGAGGTCATCAGCGTTGTCTGATGAGGAAGTGTTGGCATACGCAAGCCGGTCTCTCTCTGGTGCAGAAAAGAACTACTCTACCACTGAACATGAGTGTTTAGCGGTAGTATGGGCGCTGGAGAGATGGAGGCACTACTTAGAGGGGAAACCTTTTGTAGTAGTGACAGACCACTCTTCTCTTCTCTGGGTATTCAACACCACTAAAGCAAACTCTCGTTTGGTCAGGTGGGCTTTGCGTCTCCAGGAGTTCTGCTTCACCATAGAGTACAGGAAAGGCAAGCTTAACTCTGCCCCTGATGCACTCTCCCGTGCAGCCTGCACTGGTGAAGAGAGTTCTTTGGCTTTGTGTAGTGCAAATCAGGACAAGGTTGTTCCATTTCCCTTGTCAGATGATGCTGTTTGGAAAGCTCAACAGGAAGACCCTGAAAGTCAGGGGCTATACAGAATGGTGACCGAGGCAGAGAACACCCCGGGTCAGTGTGCATTAGGATATGCAATTCTGGAGGATAAAGTGTATCGGAAGACTGAGCACCCTCAGCAAGGTACACATTATCAGATTTTTGTCCCTAGGGCTTTGCGTGACACTGTGCTCAGAGCCTACCATGACAGTCCACTAAGTGGTCATTTGGGACGTTACAAAACATTGAAAAGAATAATGGATGTGGCATACTGGCCAAAGATGTGGAAGGATGTAGGAGACTATGTCCAGTCCTGTCACATTTGCCAGACCTATAAGCCAGAATCTGTGAAGCCTGCTGGTTACTTGCAGCAGACTGAAGTCTCAGAGCCATGGGAGATGCTCGGTCTTGATCTCATGGGTCCCTTACCACAGAGTTCTCTAGGAAACACCCAGTTACTTGTAGTGGTGGATTATTACTCCAAGTGGGTTGAATTGTTCCCACTGCGTAAAGCCACTGCTGAGGCAATTAGTAGGTGTCTGCAGAAGGACATTTTCACTCGCTGGGGTGTCCCAAAGCATATTTTGTCAGACCGTGGGCCACAATTTGTGTCTGAAATCATGAAAAATTTTTATGATCGCTGGGGTGTGGTACAGAAATTAACAACTGCTTATCACCCCCAAACCAACCTCACTGAGAGGGTGAACCGTACTCTTAAGTCAATGTTGAGTTCTTATGTGGGTGACCGGCATAAACTATGGGACAAGCACCTCCCTGAACTGCGGTTTGCAATAAACACTGCTGTTCAGGAGTCCACGGGCTATTCCCCTGCCGAGTTACTCCTGAGAGGTAAAGTAATGGGACCCTTTGATAGAGTACTACAGCCTCTGTCGCATCACAGAAGTTTGCGAGATCTTGAAGATCTTCGGGGGCTGGTAGCCAAAAACTTAGAGAAGGCAAAGGAAAGGCAGAAAAGAAACTATGACAAAACTCGTCGCGAGGTCACATATGAAAAAAATGAGAGAGTGTGGATGAGAGCATATCCCCTGTCTCAAGCTTCACGTAGTTTCACTGCCAAGCTAGCTCCTAAGTGGGTAGGTCCCTACCGCATTGTGGCGAAGCTAGGTCCTGTTAATTATCAAATTGTAAAGGAGGACTCTGGAGAGGACTTGCGTACAGTCCATGTTAGCCGCCTTAAGCAATGCTTTCCCACTGCTGCGGATGTTGATCGCAGAGAGAGAGAACAACTTATGAAAATATTTTGCGAACCAGATGATGCTGAGGAATTCCTTGGATTTTAGATCTGGATGTCCTCAAAGAAAAGTTGTTCTTATTGTCCTTTTTGCCATTAGGTGTTATACACCTATTCACATTATCAGTCTTTTATTATGGGTGGTCCATTTGCTCTTTTTCCAAGGGGGAGGAGAGTGTGGCAATAAGAGCCATGTCCCTTATAATAAAATATTCTTTTTTAAAAACATGGCGTCTGCATACGGGTCATGATCCGTGTTTATAAATACCTGGCCCAGGTAACATTGCGCTCTCTCCACCACTTCCTCTGCCTGGTGTGTCGCGCTTGTGCGTTTAGAACACCTCAAGGTATCTGCGCTGTTAGGACGCGCTTGGTTTTTTTTGAGAGAGAGCGAGAGCGAGGTTTTCTTTTCCTCCATTCGGAGGTTTTTTGAACCAGAACAAGTTCCACCGGTAAGTCGTTGTCAATTCCTGCTTACGATTTTATTGTGATTTTTTTTTTTGTAATCGTATGTAGCAGGTGACACGGCGGTGGTGAGACAAATCTTCCTTTTTAAAGTCCGGTTCCATAATGACCGCTCTTTAGAAGCCGTAACCTTGGGCTACGGCTTGGGGTTTTTCTTTTCCTTCCGAAAGGGTTTTTTTTTTTTTACCTAGGGATAGCTCTTCTGTTCTCCGTTTATTTCAGTTTTGTTTTATTTTCTTGTTATTTTCCTAAGGCGCCCGGGTTGCCCTTTTATTGTTGATGTATTGAAAATTGTGTTGAAAGTTATTTTGTTACGGCAATTTTAAAAGTCGGATTGCCGTAATATTATGTGTATTATTTTGAACGTGATTGTTTGAAATTGTTTCTTTTGGAAGTTTGTGGTCAGGACTTATTTTCTTTAGTCAAATAAATAAAGAATTGAATAACTGTGCTTGTGTTTGGTTCACTGTAACTTAGGCCGGCATTAATAACATTTATTATTATAATATTTTTATTTCTAACTACTCTGTCTGAGTGGTGGTGGATTTCACCTGGCGCCCGAACTGTAAAGTAAAAATAGTCCCACTACCGTCACAAAATTAACAGAGCAAGCAAACCTATGTGTTGTTTTTCATCAAGAGATATGCGCTATTCTGAAACAGTCCTTTAGTTTCTTTTTCACCGCTATTGCTCTCTACTCACTTTTTATTCAACTGCCATCACTTCTGAGTGTTACCACTTTTAATACCTATTGTTACTAACAGCTAAATTTGCTCTTTGCTCCACATGATAATTCCTCTGGTTGCATTCCCTCTGAAGATAACTCTTAGAAGCATTCTTGTCCATAAGACATTCAGGTTGTCCTAATGGAGACTGGCACATGTCCACTATTAAGCTGATCATTAAGCAGCTTGATTGCTATAGGAAATATTATTGTTTATTGTTCCTGATTTCTGTAATATGAAATAAATAATATAGTAATAATAATTTAAGTTTATTTAGAGCCCAATGTCACTATTTATAGTCTCGACGAGCTTTACATGTCTATAACAAAGTCAAATCAAAATTACATTATCCAAAAGTTCAAGAACATAGACAAGTCTTTAGTCTGATTTTAAAGGTATGGAGAGAGTGTGCCTCCCTAACTTCAGTTGGTAAACCATTCCAGAGGAAGGGAGAGCGGGAGGAAAAGGCTCAGTTGCCAGCAGACTTCTTTTTAACTCTTGGAACGAATAATAGTCCAGAATCTTAAGAGCGCAGGGTGCGAGGGGGTTTATAGGGTGTAATCAAGTCAGACAGGTAGGAAGGCGCAAGCCCATGTAAAATTTTATATGTTAATAAGAGGACCTTAAAATCTGCACTTGCATGAATTGGGAGCCAATGAAGGGAAGCCAGGACAGGTGTAATGTGATCAAACTTCCTTGTTCTGGTCAGAACTCTGGCAGCAGCATTCTAAACCAGCTGAAGACTTTTGGTACATTGCAGTAATCGAGGTTAGATGTGACAAATAAATATAAAGAATAGTTAAACAGATATACCTGGCAATTTGTTAGAGATGCTAAGAGGGAAGTATTTCACTTGGGAGACAAAATTGAAAGAGAGGGAGAAAGGGAAGGAACATGAATGCATGTGACTGAATGAGATGACATACCATACCCAAACATGAGGACAGATACAGAGTGAATGTGTGTGTGTGTGTGTGTGTGTGTGTGTGTGTGTGTGTGTGTGTGTGTGTGTGTGTGTGTTTCCACATGTGTGTGCACATGTCTATATGTGAACAAGAGGGAGGGAGAGAGAGGGGGAGAGAGTAAATTAGAATTGTTTTTCATTCTCTAGTAAAACAATGATGTAGCAAAGGAAAGCAGTTGTGTGAAACATCACAGTTCTGCTGCATGTTACATAAATGTATTCTTGTGTTTATGGGCATCATGTAAGTAATGCATAATGTTTTATAAGAAAAGATGAGATTACAGATCAGCAAGTGAGGAGTGATGGCACGGTTTGGGTTAATCATTTACCAGACTGTTTTCTGTGTATATGTTTATAGATTCATAAATAGTTAGAACTGACAAGTGAGAAAGCTGTTAGGAACAATACAAATTGCTTGCTTGTCTCCGTGTTCTTATACAAGACAAAATCTAATGTTTTTATATGTAATTACTGATTAGTTCCTGTAAAACTTATTTGTTTTCATCTCAGAGGAATGATTAGGATTTTTTCCATTTGTAATGACAAAATTGTTTTTATATGAGCTTTGATATGCACTGCTCTCAGAAGGACACTTAATCCACCAAGCTAAGTTTATATGATCATATATTTTCTCACAGCAAATGGATGATTCAAAGTTAACCATTAACGTAAACAATACACAAACATAAGACTGATGTCAAATAAACCAGAGAGATCAGAGCAATCACTCCATTTAGTTATGTCCTTTAAGTCAACGCAGAACAGCCATTCAGGTTTGGTGCTCTGTGCTAGGTTGGCAAAGCATACTCAAATAGGGCTGAACAAAAGATGCAAATAAACTTTCATTACTACATCTTCTTCATTCTGAAATTTGAAAAATTTTCTTTCAGTTTTCTTCAGACAACCAAACAGTACTCTTGATATCTTTAATTTCAATTTTAAAAAGTAAATAAACATATATTTTAAACTTAGGAGCTGACCCGGGAGTAAAATTATGCAAACCAACGCTCAATTTAAAATTAGTGTGGTGATTCATAACTGATAATATAATAACACTTAGAAATATTATAAACGTAACATGTATATCTTGTCATCCCTCTGGAGTGCAGTAATACATGTTTTTCCTTCAGCCCTGTCTGTAACACTTGACCCCACCTTCAGTAGGTGCATCAGATTTGTTTGTGGAAAATCCTCTAGGACTGCATCAATCCAAGTGAAGGGTTAACTACACCTGTTCTTTGTTGACACAGCTTCTTTCACTTGCAGTTTTCCAGAAATGAATCTTTGAGAACCAAGCAGTTTTTGTAAATAACTATATCTGCAAAGCACACATATATACATACACAAGGACAGTGAGAGACAGAGTAGGGTTAAGACTGTATTTAAGACCAGTCACAAACAGAACAATGTCTGTAAGTATTCTTTCTAGTTTTAAGGAGAAGGAACTATAGGTGTAGTCATACCTCTCAGTATATCCAATGATGATCAATGATGACCATTTCAGCCTCCTATATTCATAGTGAAGTAGGAATATGTCTAAAAAGTGTAGTTTTAAATGCAGTTCATCAGTTCAATGTCATATATGTACTTATGTTTTGAGCGTAGTCTAGCATCTAAAGCACTCCTCAGTTGTGTTGATTATTAACAGCCTGTATTTAATTCTGTATTAGCTTGACATGTGAGTATTCCAGTCTCCAGTTTCAACTTTGTGTAAGACTGTAGCAGTCCTTTCCCTGATTTTAGTTCATGACCATAACTGTTCGAAACAAATTAGCATTGCAAGAATATAATCATTGTCAAACTTATCTGTAAAGCAAGGAGGCCAAATTAGACAGATCCTTAGGGAGGTAGGCAGCAGAGCAGGGGTAGAGCTACTGGGGTAGCACAGGGTGGCATCTGCCACCCTAACGACAATGACTTGTCATCCCTTATGCCACCCTAGTTTTGTATGTGAGCATGTTTTTATTAAAATGTGCTTTCAGTGACGTTCTATGCGAGTGTCACAATGTTTATTGTCAGGTATTTTAACCTTATATATTGCATATGAGTGCACAGTTACTACCACATGTGTGATTTTGCGACCTCATCTGATCTGCATGCCACCCTAAGAAAATTTCTCTAGATCCGCCCATGCAGCAGAGCCAGTGTCCTTCCACCTCAGTTTTTAGCAGAACTTATTTTTTCATATCTTCACATTGTAAGAGCAGTCACGTGGTATCTGCAAGCTTTGGTTAGGAAATCAAAACTGCATCAAACAAATAAATTACCTGACTGATTGTCTCTTTTCTCTTTTCCAGTTATGGCACAATCAGAAACACAAATTCTTCGTTTCATCTCTTGGAATACTAATGGGTTGAAAAGTAAAATGACAGAGATATTTGAGAAACTCAGTTCCCTGAAGGCTGATGTTGTCTTTCTACAGGAGACACATATTGGTCCCAGGGACACAAAACAAATAAAGAAAGTTAAAGACTGGAAATCTTACTGGACAATGTACAATTCTAAAAGAAGAGGAGTAGCCATAATGGTAAATGGAAGTGTACCATTTAAGCCCCAATTCTATGATGAAAATTACAGAGGGTGCTGTAATGTACTTGTCTGCCTTTTGCACAACGAGTTACACACTCTTGTGAATGTGTACAATCACAATGATGAGAAAGAGTATGTACTGCCGACTTTGTCAGAGTATTTAGCAAAAATTGCTGTTGGTACACTAGTAGTTGGAGGGGACTTTAATGAAGTTCTAAATCGTGACTTTGACCGAAAAACTTCAGCAGTCAAAACACATGCACCAGCAAGGTCCCATCTGAAATGCTTTATTGCCACTCTGGATCTCAGAGACGCTTGGGCACACTCAAATCCAACAGAAATTGAAGCGGGCTTCACACGATCAGATCACCAGAGTTCCTCCAGGTTAGACATGTTTCTTGTGCAACAGAACACCATTCAGCGTGTTCAGAGCTGTAAGGTCCACAAGGATCATGACATATCAGATCATGATCCTTTACTTCTTAGCCTCTCAGTTCAGGTTCAGTCAGGGAATGAAACACCAAAGATATTGAGAGGTCTACACAATCCACCAAAAAGTCACAGATCTGGGCAAATCAATGGAGCTCAAGTTGTGGCAGCTGTGAATACCCTGAGCACATCTAACCAATTAGAAAGAAAAATGTCTAAGGTGGACTTCCTCCTATTAACAAACAATTGTTTAAAGAAATTCCATAAATGGACAAAACAAAACACTGTACCTGAAAATTTTACATATCAGGATGAAAAGCAGAGTTTCAATAAGTACTATTTGATATTTGCAACTATCATTTCCACAAATTTGAAAACATGTCTAAATAACAACTTCAAAGGCTCCAGTAAGAGAGAGAGAAAAAAAGAAGCATTGTCTGTTTTGGTGACTTTTCAAGTCACACCAAAGCAGATTAAGTGGTCTTTCTTAAATAAGGTGCTCTCTGCCTTGTGCAAAAGTTGTGACCCTTCCCCTTCCTGTTTTCTAAAGACTCTGCTTCCTGATGCCAGTGGTGGCAATGATGGTGGTGAGGTCAATGATGACAGTGATAATGGTGCTATGAACAGCAATGGCAATGATAATGGAAATGAGGTCACTGATGACAAATATGGTAATGACAGTGAGGTCAGAAGCAACGTTGACCACTGTGCTGAGGTCAGTGATGACAGTGATCACGGTGGTGAGGTCAGTGATGACAAGGATGGTGATGGTTGTGAGGTCACCAATGACAGTGATAATGGTACTATGAACAGCAATGGCAATGCTAATGGAAGTGTGGTCAATGACGACAGTGATCACGGTGGTAATGAGGTCAACGATCATAATTATGACTGTGGTATGATCATTGATCACAATGATGATAGTGGTATGATCAGTGATGATAATTGTAATGGTCGTGAGGTCAGTGATGACAGTGATGGTGGTGAGGTCAGCGATGACAGTGATGGTGGTGAGGTCAGTAATGGCAGTCATGGTAGTGAGGTCAGTGATGACAGTGATGATGGTGGTGAGGTCAGTGATGACAGTGATGGTGGTGTGGTCAGTTATGACAGTCATGGTGATGAGGTCAGTGATGACAGTGATGGTGGTGGTGAGGTCAGTGATGACAGTGATGGTGGTGGTAAGGTCACTGATGACAGTAATAATGGTGGTGAGACCGCTGATGCCAGGAATGATAGTAGTAGTGGTGATGTGTATAAAGAGCTAAGAGAAGGTTGTCCCCTCACCAGACCCATCCTTACTCTTGCTCTGACATACTTGGCTAAATGCATACACAAAGAAGGCTACAAAACCAGTGTCTGTGATCAGAGACTCTGTATACTGGTTAACACAGAAGCTGAAAAAGTGAGAGACCTGGTCACAAATTTTGAAAAAGCATCTAAGATTAAAATGAAAACAGATCACAAAGAGTAATATGTTTCACCTGGCTCCTACTGAATAATGAGATGGGCACCTAGAGGATATGAATGTCTTCAGAGAATATCGACAAAACATAAAATACAAATACACCTGAGGTTACAGACACAAGCACTGTACAAATGTTACAACAGAAATTATCATCCATGGACATCATTTGGAGGGGAAATACTATGAAAATTATGTTAAGACGTGTACACAGAGACATTGTCTTCTTTTGAGTATGAAGTGATTAAATGGGCTTTTTACCTTGGAGGGTTGACTCTCCTAGTCAGAGAATGTTTTCCTATTGCATACACGTTAATAAGTATAATTGATCTGTGTAAAAATGTTTTAAAGTGTCCAAATGATTAAGTGGAAATATGGAAGGATCTTATAGCAAATAGTTCATTGTTAATTTTTAATATCATTTTTTTAATATGATTTTTGATTTTTTTTTTCTATTTTTGCACATTTTGTACCTGCTGTATATCTTTTTGTTGTCAAATTGTGTTTGAAACCAGAAGATATGGTCACAGCTCAGTGTCACAACCTGCACCGCCATTTTGGACTTTTGGTTTGACATGTCTTTGTGCTCCTGTTCTCTGTCTGTCTCCGCCCCTCACCTGTACCTGTTTGTCTAATTATTACCTTGTTAATTTCTACCAATCCTGTGTTGCCCTGTTTAGTTCTCCCTCTATTTAAGTCCTAGTGTTTTCCTTGTCCTTTGTCTATCGTTGTTTGTGTTTTAGTGCACACTGTCATGCTGCACCTTTTGTTATTGGTTTTTGTTCTTTTTCTACACCTGTACTTTGGTCTTTGTTTTAAGTAAAGTCTTCCGTTTGTCACCGTCAACCATCGTGTCTTGCACTTGGGTCCTGCACCACACCACCAGCGTGACACTCAGGCACATACATTTATGAAGCGGGAACTAATTCATCAGTAAAATATGCTTTCTACCAAATTTACCATGATTTTGACATCATAATTTAATTGCACTTTTCAAACATTAAAAAAAGGATGATCAACTTTTCCTTGTGTCATTAATGTGTTCTGTGGAGCAGTGTCCAGCACAGCACTTTCGAGATGCTAGTATTTATTTGCTCCAAACAATGAAACAATGGAAGAATATAGGCCAGAGACTTAAGCACGCCCTTGTCAGTACAATCATATACATACAAACACATACACACACACACACACACACACACATTATATATATATATACACACACACACACACATTATATATATATATATTAGGGGTGGAGACGAATCCGAATACAGTATTCAGCAAAGCACAAATAGTGGGTTTTATGTATATTTATTTCGTACAAATGTTTTTAAAATTATTTGTTTTCGGGAATTGACAGAAAAAATTCAGAGATTTTGAGAATAACGACGTAATTTCATTAGAGCACAAGATCAGAGGAGCAACCTGCTGCAACATGGTGCCGATGTGGCAAAAAATTAAGTGTTTCCTTATTCGTGTAACCTATACTAAAGTATACCGTTCCATGTTTTAATGCAGGCTGCAGGCTGCCCTTCTGAAATTTCCCCTCTAAAATGTCACATAACCTAAAATTACAAATTAATCTTGTAAAATTACAACTTTATTCTCGTGGCAATTTCCTTCAAATCTGTGTGGTTCTTTCTTTGGGAAGAGATGCATAGATTAATAGCAACAGATTTCTTGCACAGTTTTTTCAAAGTCCTGATAATTCTGATAATGTGGTGCTGATGTGCCAAAACATTAAGTGTTTCGCTATTTGTGAAATCTATCACAAGATGCTCCAAGTACGAGATTAGCCTACGTTAGCTCTGGCAGTGTAGTTACCAGCTAGTTCACCTACATGCTGTGCTCACTGCTCAGTCAGCCTGTGTGTCGCAGGGTTGCGTCCTCCAGTTAGGGTGGGTGGTGGCAGGGTTCACAATGTTCACATAGGCATTTATTAGTTTAGAGTTTAGTTTATTGGCTTAAGTGTGGGTTAGGAACTAAATATTAGTTTTAAAATGATTTTCTCTTCAATGATGTTTATGGTTACACTTGTTTATTGCTGGGTTTATGAAAACCAGAAACCAATATTACATTTTAGTGTTCATAATTATTATAACAGGTTATTAAAGAACACCTATATTAACACTTTAATATCCTTATATAATTTTTATATATATATATATATATGTATGTGTGTGTGGGTGTGTGTGTGTGTGTGTGTGTTTGTATACACACACACACACACGTTTATATACCATCTGTGTCACCTCTTCTTTCAATCACCAGTGGCACGACTGCCCTGTGCTCTCACCACTAGATGGTTCCTCAGTCCCATGTCAGTCCACTGTTTCCAGAAGAAGACAACAATGTAAACATTAAAAAGATTAAGCAATTATAGCCATAAGAACATGTCAAACCTGGCACTGAGTGGGTGCATCGAAATATACCCTCTTTCTCTCTCTCTCTCACACACACACACACGCACACACACGCTGACTCACTTCATGGAATTTCAGCCTCCCATATTCTGAGTTTCATAGTGCATAGTGAAGTATGAGTTTAGAACCTGATAGACCTGCTGTGTATACTGTCAATGAGGACAGGGAGTGCCCCACTCATTGTACATACGCTCATGCTATTAACACGCTTAACTCTTTATAATTCTGTCACAGTCCAGCCCTGCTCTTCCAAATCCTAGTCCATGTTTTCCTTGTGTCCTGTCATGTATGTCTTGCCTGTCTGTTCCAGGTTGCTCCGGTCCATGTTTTACACTGTTTCCTGCCTGGTTTCTGCTCACCTGCTGCCATTTACCTCATCAGCCACTGCATTTAAGCCCTCTCTGTTTCCCCACTAGTTTGCCAGATTTTCTAGCCATTTTCATGTTTCCTGTGTTTGTTTGCATCGTTCATGTTACCTTTTTCACCTCTGCCTTTTTTTTGGATAGTGTTTTTGGAACTTCTGCCTGTTTTTAACCGCTGCCTTTGTCTCTGCCCACTGGTACCGTCACCGTGATACAGTCTTTTGTATTTCTTGGAAGATAAGACTTCATTAAACATCTGCTAAAATATATTCTGTCCTCTGAGTCTGCTTTTGGGTCCTCAGTCAACCAGGCTTCACCGGCCCTAACAAATTCAGTGTAATGACAATAGAGGGAACTTAATGTCTCAGAACATTGCTACTCATGTTCTTCTGGTGAGGATGGAAACTTCAGAAATCTTTCCTTTTTACCAGGGACATCCATAAAAGTACTCCTAGAAACCTATTCTCAAACCTAGAAGCTAATCTAAGATTTATAAACGGTTAAGTTATGTGAACGACGGGATCATTGTCAGTCGACAACTGAATGTTGATAAAGTCGGGCTACACATTTACAGACCAACCGCAGTCTAACTCGCAACGTGTGTGACATCCCATATAATAAACTAATTCTCCAAGGTAGAAGATTAAATGTTAAAAAACAAATACTATGAAAAAGTTGCCTGAACTAGTCTTGTTCAGATGGTTTTCTCAGTCGAATTTGATCAAGACTTCTTCCGAAATTTATGCCTTTGAAAACACGGTTGCCACAAATAAATAATCAAAACATAATGTTGAATGATGGAGGGGCTGGACAACAAACGTTCTAATGAAATAATAACCGGCTATTAACACTGAAATGAATGATATATTGGCCGAACGCGAGTTGATCTTGTAAGCAAACTATTTGCTTCGTGCAAGAAGCGCCATCTAGCGATCTGTGTGTCAATAACAGTGTCCTTGTCTAATGACTCGGCGGTCTTTTGACTGCCTGGCCGCGCTTTAAGTATGTAAAACCAGCACGGCGCTCCTAGTAGGTAGTCACAGCGGTCAAATGACCGGCACTCGGCGCTTCTAGGTACAAGTAGGTCAAACCGGCGTGGCGCTTCTAGTGTTAACACAGGGTGATTGAATAACAAACTGAACCACGGAAACATGGTCTTTCACCATGAAACTTGGTCTTTCAACCAAGACAGCCTAGCTCCAAATAAATGGGTGGGTGTGGGAGGGGGATGTGACAGTTAAATTACTCAGCTATTTTCACAAATAATGTGATAACCTCAATATGTAATGTAACAGCTTTCTAAAAATCACTCTGTTCATGTAGTATTCCTCATTTGAAATGTCACATACAAACACACAAAAATCTATTTATATTGCAGTTGAAGCAATTTGGTAAGCCTTATTTTGGTAACCTTCTTTAAAAACTTTAAATGCACTTGATTTGATATTTTCATGATTTGAGACATTGAACTGAAGTCTGTTTTTAAATTAAGGTTAAGTTTACAATAATGTGTATCAAAAGTAGCATCACCACAAATTTATTTCATCATCTCCGAGAACAGCTCCCTTTGCTCAAAGATAAATCATTTAAATTACAAGCAGTTGATACACAATATATTCCTGATACCAGTATTATTGTCACAAGGCTAGACCAGGTGGGCTTTGAACCCGGGTTGCCAGGGCAGAAGACAAACAACCAGTGAACGCCCTACCCAGGACTAGGGTGAACCTAGTTGCAGAGTCAGACACTTGAGTCTAGGTTAGATCTCAAAACGATTTAATGAAGCACAAAATCTCAAGTCCAAAAGAGACAGCTCAATCCAAAAAGGGAAAAAGAATAAGAGATCAACTGGGGGGGGGGGGGGACTTAGGCAAAATGCTTTTTCAAAAAACAAGCAAAACTAGTCCAAAAAGTGAAAAACAGGTTCAGTCCAAAAAGGCAAACAAAAACATTTCTTCCGACAGAAAAAACATTACATAGTCCAACAAGAACTCAGATGTCTTAAGTGGAACAGGACTCTAGAATGCAGGGAAATGGCTCAAAGACTAAGCAATGTTTGAACAAAAGACCATGGTTTAAATAGACAGACAAGACAAGACACAGGTGATACACATACATCAATAATGAACAGGGAAACTGAACATGTGAAAAGGACAAAACAAAAGACTGAGGACCCCTATGGCCAAAAAAGGAATTACACCCACAGTCATGACAATTATGAATATAAAGGCAGTTACAATAGCCTGTCTGATTTCAAGAAGCATCCACTGTGACAATGGTAGGGTAGGAACTGAAATGTTTCTCTGCTAAAGAGTGAAATGGTGACAAATGGTCACAGAGTGACAAAATGGAATTGAAACTGTATTGTTGTTCCTGTTTTACACTAGGAGCTAAGGCGGTGCCCAGTGCAGAGACTTTGGATGTGGCAGTGTAGCACTTTACTTGACCGCATGCCCTTGCTTGACATCCAACTGTGCCTCAGACAGGCTTGAACTCCTGATCGTCACATTGTGAGGTGAGTGCCTAACCAACAAACAACATTAATAAGTAGTTTTTTTGTTATTGCACTAAACCAATATTAAAAACAATTACACCAGTCACTGGACATGACCTGTTGTTTTGTGTGTTGCTATCTTGTGTGTTTTTTTTTCACAGATAACCTGAAGAATGTCATCAGTGATGGAAAAATCAAAAAGAATCTTTCTTTGTTTCACCTCCTTGAACACTTGAGGCATTAAAAACACAAAAAAAATGTATAATAAAAATCAGAATATATTTAAACTGCTCGAACAACTGAAAACTCAAGTTGCCTTTCTACAGAAGATACATGTTGGCCTTAAAAATATCAGTGCGTTGAGGGGGTCAAAGGTTGGACATCTTACTTTACAGTGCACAGCCCATGCAGTAAAGGAGTAGCAATATTAATAAAGAACAGTGTACCATTTGATTACATTTGTCATAATGAAGACTATGGAGGAAGCTACATCATGCTGTTCTGCCGACTATATGGTGAGTTTGGTATATGGATTCAGGACCCCGTTTTAAGGAAGCACAAAATATTTCCTGTCACTTGACCACTGGGGGTGCTGCAATAAGCAAAATGTGTTTTGGCTAATAACTGGTGATGTGTTTGCTTCAAAAAAATTCTCATGTCTGGATGTCTCCATGACAGCAGGGCCTTTTCTAGCTATTGAAAAGATCCAGGGCTCAGAAAACCAGAGCTTCTCATCTGGGTGCCTGCGTCTTCCAATTTTGTGTGCACCATAATATTCAGGGCTAAAATATTCAGGGCTAGGCTGAAAATATTCGGGGCTAGGCTGAAAATATTCGGGGCTACAGCCCGAATGATTGGACCTAACGATACAACTGTGTGAGAGGTCCCAAGGCTGAGACACGGAAACTTTTCATGTCATATAGTTGATGTGGCCGCCATATTCGATTTTATCAAAAAGTTTAAAAATTTTTCATAAGCCACAAATTTTGTCCAATCTTCTCCAAAATTGGCACAGATGATCTTCAGACCAAGCCCAATTTGTTGCCTTTTCAATTTGCAAAAGCATTTACCCATTACAGCAAATAAAAATCAGTGGCAAAGCCACCTAACAGGAGGTAAGTTCATATCTCAGCAACGCTTTGATTTATTGACACCAAACTTGGTATATGGACTCAAGCGGTGACGATGGTCATCCAGCTGTTTCACATTTCATGCAATGCTATGCAGTAGAAGCAAAATTAACCTAGCCTACAACATTATGACTTGTTTATCCTTTTAAGGCCAATCTGAGTTAACCTAGGGCCAATTTAACTGAACCTATATACTATCTTTTAAAGAGGAAGCATTTGGTTCAATTCTGTTTCTATAGGCTTTGTAGCATATTCCACAAGCTTTTTATTCTACAGGTTCCACAAGCAAGTCAGTGCATTCAGTAGGTTGTTTCAGAGTCATTAGGCTCTGTAAATGCATTGTGGCAACAATACAACAATGTGTTGACACTAAAAAGAAAATTTACTTTTGAATGCTTAAGTATTTTTAAAAGCAAGTACTCCAGTAGTTTAACTCAAGTAAAAATGTAACTGAACAACTTTACTTGTTTTGAAGTAATATTCGACCAGGAATATCTATACTTTGACTCAAGTAATGCTGTTGTGCACTTTGTCCACCTCTGGATATAGCTAATTCATAAGCTCTGTTTCTGAATATACAAGTTAAACCAACACTCAAGTTAATCCAACTTGTCTTTAATTATGGGATCACAAGTTTGAAATCATCAGGGGAAATCTCATGAAGAGTATAATTAATCAGAACAGAGGTTATGACATTTTAAGTGATGCTTAAACTACATAAAGTGATCAGAAAAAAGCAAAAGGTATTAAAACATGCAATAGTCCGAAAAGAATTATAACATGTTTCTCAGAAACTAGTTACCACAATTTGTACTTTTCCCCATATAGAAAATGGTTACATTCTGGTCTGAGACAATGTCAGGACCTTTGTTAGGCCTGATTTGGAAGAACACTCCTAACATTGGAAGAATGTTCTCCCCTCACCCAAATGGCAGATGGCTGATTACATGTTGATAATACTATATATCTGGGCCAATGATATACAGCAATGTATGGAACTAAACTGACCTCAAGTTGAAAATATTGTTAACAAGCAATGACACTGAATATAGAGAATATTGTTTACAAGCAATGTCATGCTCTTCTTTCATACCTGTCTCTCTTTACCTCACCCTCTTCTTAATGACATACAGCTTATGGAGCCTTGGTCTATTCTAATTACCTAAAGATAGTTTTGTGATGAGAGAGAAAACATGTTCACATAACTTGCATGTGCTGACGTGAATCAGGGAATAACAAACACTGTCAGAGGATCTCTTTAATGGTTTTTTGGGTTTTTTTTGGTATTATCTCATAACAAGTCGTGAACATGACGTGAACATTCCAACATAATAAGGAATCTCATAGATTGAAAACCTCATTGCATTGAAACCTTCAGAAGTAACTTGAAGTGTATTTATGCTGTATTGATTATTCCAGGACAAAACCTGTTACACTGGTTAGGTGCACAAACTGAGTCATAGTATAATAACCATGTGAAACTGCTGATATACTAGCAACACATGGAAATACAAACAGAGTCAAAACATTCGTGTGGACCTAGCTTAATGTTTTGTAAGTGTGCATGCAAGATACAGTGAGATAGATACCTAAATTCCTTCCAACTACAAAACTTTCAGCCACTGTAGTTTTGTTTTTTTATATTAGAGGATATATGCATAGACATGTTTGTGTGTTAACAACTAGTTGAAGAGTCATCTTGCAATACACTTCCTTTTTGTATTTTAAATTTTTCATTCTGCTCCTCTGGGCAAAGACACTATAGTAAATTCTCTGCAGCAGTCACCAAATATATTTCTAGTGTTCTTGAGAAGCTTCAAATTACATGCCAACCTCAAAGACGAGTTTGCACATTTATTCTTTGTATGGATATGATAGCAATATTGATCTCAGATGTATGAGTTACAGTGTACTTTGGGCTGTAGTGGTGACATTTTAGTGGTTTACACAAAGTTAAAACCACATGCTTTTACAATAATTTTTTAACAATGTATTTATCCTGTTACTCTCTTTCTCCTTTTCTTGACACTTTACACTTGATAAAAAAATTAGTATAATACTTACATGGTGGTATAAAGTGGTATAAACCTGTGGATGTTTGCAGTTCTATGCTGGAACTGATACTGATCATTTTATTTTAATATTAGAATCACAAAACTGACTGATCGTAGATTAACTGTGATGATGACAAATTTGCTGAACTGACTGAGAGACAAATTCAGTAAACTGATTGACTGACGGCAGATATAACTGACCTGCTGACTCAACTTGTTGGTCTACTTACATGCTTGAACTCCAAAATTTTAAATTATAGTGATTTAATAATCTGAAGTTCATATTACTTAATCCAAAAGTGATTTGAAAATAATCTAAAGTTTTTAGTTTACATAACTCAAAATTGAATTACGTGTTATAACAGCTCAAATTTTTTCAGTCAATAGAATTTATAAGGACATTTTAAGTTTGAACAACTTAACAGAATTAAGTTATTTGAACTTTTGGGTTTACAGTGCACTGACAACACTGATATTTATGTGTTGACAGCTTGGCCATGTTTTTGTTTATGTTTGTTGCTAAGTAACATGAAATAAAGCAACTCAGTATAACCTGTTTTTCTGCCTTTAGCCATGAGGAATAAATTGCACAACTAGTGATGGCAGTGTCCTCAAGGTCTTGATTACAACAAAGAAAACTAATACGAATACTAATAGTGATACTAACACTAATACTAACTGCTTAGAAGAAGAAGAAGGAGATTCTAAATAGTAGCATCTACATGCTAATCACAGATATAATGAAGGGGTCAATGTCTTGAAACTGTGTAGGTTGTAATTCTGTTTTATTCGTTTCTTTTCCTTTTTTTTTTATTATTATTGTATTCCTCTATAGGAATCTACAGCAAGACTATAGAACTATTGATTACTGAACTTCATAAAGTTGCATAAACTGGTGGGATTTTAGGAAAGTTTTTAGGAAAATTAAATGTGTTTAACTTTTCCATCAGTTTGACTGGCAACTTTTTCTGTTATAAAAAGTGTGCCATATGGCATTTTCTAGAATACTATATTATGTCAACCAGGCTTGATTATTACCCATAACTTTTTCAGTATATTAGTCCTATATTTTCCCTTAAATAATCTTCAAAGACTGTATTACATACTCTAACTGAAATTCTAAAATCAAACACAATAACAGTGAAACCCAAACAAAGCTTGGTCTCCAAAACCCAGTGTTCTCAGTCATGATTGATAATTAATCTTTCATAGCAAAACTTGACCCACATTTGTGCAATTTTAAAAATAAATGTAACTTTCATTCTTTTTCCAACATATTGTCAGTGTCAATCGCTGCTACACTTGTGCAGACACCTTTCAAAGCTGGTAATTTAGCGGCTGACTGGTCAGGTATTCCATGAAACATTTCTCAGTTGTACACTCAGCAAAAAAAGTAGTGGCTTGCTTTTTATGTTTTGGAGGATACATCTGCTAGACTAGTTTAAAACGTGTAAGTTACAAATATTGTTTGCAAACACTTCAGCCGAATTCCTGGTTGTCTCTTCCTCACCTTCTTGTTGATCACACTCAGCTTGTGACTCATTGAATAAATCGTTTACATTGCACAGAAATCATTTGATCCCAGTCCTGTTTACTGATACTTCGTGTGTCATAATCACGTAATGAAAGTATGTGTGTGATCATATGACAAGCCTCCACTGACATGTGACAATAAGGTCTTAACTGTAGGCAGTCACACTGGTAATGTTATATATATATATATATATACACACACAACACACACACACACACACATATATATATATATACGGGAATTCTAAGATCATTTAAATGGATTACTTCTGCGACCCAAACCTCTGTATGGATCAAGCTGCAATATGCACTTGAGATTTAGTTTATGTTTAATAAACTACACCCAGAGTTTCATTGAACCTTTCAAAGCAAATCATGCTTTCAAACCTTTCAATGTTATTTCCAGTGTTAATAATTTGTTTCCATCATCTGTTGTTCAGAGCATCTGAAAATCTTCCAGGATCAAACCTGCCCTACCACTTGTAAACATGTTTGTTTTGACTGTTGCTGAGTCATCTACATGTCATCTGCACAGTAAATACAGATATAATTACTTTCGAAAACATGTAGACTTACGGTTGCATGCTAGGGTATTTCCATTTATTTTCTTATATTTCTTATATTTCACATTGTCCTAGAATTGCATTTCTATGTGGTAGTCTATCCCACATAACTGGCTTAGCTAGCTGCTTTTTATTAAAACTGCTAAACATATAGAAAACACTATTAACCTCCACCAGTTTGCTTGGAAATGTTTTCAGTTAGTAGCATACATAATCCAAATGGGATCATGTCAGTGGGATTTTTTCATACTGCATATACACCTATGTTTTATTTATATTAGCTGCAAAGCCAATGAGCCTAATATAATATAAGCTTCCTAGTACTGATGGTTTCTCTAATGCTCCAATTTGGAAAAGAAGAGGAAGAAGAAGAAGAAGAAGAAGAAGAAGAAGAAGAAGGAGAAGAATTTGTTGTATTTCTCATATTGCTTCCTCATGTACTTTTTGAAATGATCATTACCAACACTCATACTCTGTATATTAAGGAAGTCACAGCCTGATCTCTGATTCTCTTTATGCTCGTTCCCCCTCTATGTGATTCTCAAATTGTCAAACTTTGTGGCCCTTTAATATGACCTGTGCAAGTTGAAAAATGAAAATATTTTTGCCATGTTTCCCTCAAAACCCATCAACTGACCATTTATGAAACCAGAAGACACCATTTTTGAAACACACCAGATCTATCTAACAGCCCATTAACCAGATCTAAATATTTACTAGGCTTTCTCTGTCACAATGTGATTTTAAAACTTTATATTTAATTTCATATTTTATAACCAATCTGATCATTTTCTTTTCCATTTGCTGTTATTTATTTGAATTTAATGATATTCAGGAGTTTCTCAAAATCAGACCTGTTACACTGGTTGCATGTATTTTGACCAGATCAAATGTGGATGAGTCAGTGCTGAATCATCTATGTAGTGAACACATACATAATTAAGGGAACCAAACCCTGAAAAGTACATAGACTGAGTACTTTGTTGTTGTTTTTTCTTTCTTTCTTTTTCAAATTTCTTATTATTGTGTGTGTTCATGGGAAACTCTAGCAGGCCTGTGTGTAGAAAACCAGAAAATTGCTTCAGCTGGTTAGGACTTGGTTAACTGACAGAGATGTGGTGGAAACAGTGTTTAATGTTTTCATCACTAAGACAGGCAACCTTTTTCTGTCCTAAACACTAAATGTCCTGCATTGCATTTTCGGACAAACTCTATAGTATGTAATGACAGCCATTCTGGTTTCAGAGCCATTAGTTTTAGTGCTTTTCTTGCTAGTATTGTTTTAGTAAGAACTTGTGTCTGTTGGGCATACATATTTGCATTTTGTTTGAAACTGATCATTAATGTACTGTAGAGCAGAGAATACAGAGATGGTTTTGGTATGAGAAAGACAGTCCCAGAATGTACTATTGAACATGATTCAGTTCTTTGGAATACTGCATCTGTTTTATTTTTCATGTTGCTTTTTTTTTAACCCTTGGAAGACTGGAAGATTTATTCTTAGTGAAGTTTCTTTTTCCTTCTTTTTCAGCTGCCCTTGCACAGATATCTGTCAAAGTAGATTGTTGAGTACCTCGCTCATCATGAAACAGAACTTCAGAGTTTGTCATATTTTTGAGGATTTGCATGTTTTGGAGGATACATATGCCAGTCATATGATGAGGTCTAACAGTTGAATGGGGAAATAGGTGATTTCGAATTAGGAGGAACAAAAAGCATAATCCCAGTCCTGTTTACTGATCCCTCACATATCTTAATTATATGAAGATATTGCATATATGTTAAAATATGTCATATGTTATATCTTAATTCTATGAGAGTATGAGGGTGGTCACATGACAGGCCTGCACTGACATGACTCAGAAGACCACAGTCATCAGAGCATTTGAGACACCTGAAAAGTATGATTTGAATTCATACTCTGAATATAAATCATACTTTCAGCTGTGACGTCTAACCTGTTGAAAGATTGTCTGCCCTCTATAATCACAGCTCTAACACATTTGGATAATTTCAGGAAGAAACCTGTTCCACTGGTAACATCAACAGTCAATGAAGGAAACAAGTTCATACCCAGTACCACTGAGTCACCCACACAGTCAAACCCACAAAATTACCATATTGCAATTGCTTATAAAGTGAAGTTATATCACATTTCAGTACAAATCATTCTGGGCAAGATTCTGTACTAGACAAAGGCACTAAAGTAAATTACATTTAAATCAGAGGATATATCTGTAAAGCTCCTCTTGGGAGAACTAAGAGCCATCCCAACTGCTAAGGTGAGTACTGTTATTTTATTGTGTATGTGCTGGACCAAGACAGATTCTACATATTCTACGTGTATGAGTTATGTGTGGTATATAACAGTAAGTCTTAAAAGTCTAAAATTTTATACCAATAGAACACCCCAAATCAGTAGTTGCCCATAAAATTAAATTTGTTTCTTTTGTCTTTGTGAGGCAGATTAAGTCAAGCCATCAATGTTACTGATGCTGTAGAAAACATAAAAATTAGGTACCTGATCCTTGCAAATCATCCAGAGCTGGCTACCAGTATAAATCTACACTAAATTTATACTGAACCAATACAGAAGATAAAGTGTATAGGCTATTTTCCAAAGAGCACTTGATGTTCAACTGTCAAACAACATGTTACAGTTGTACTAGAATAATGCCAAACAAATGGAAAATACATAAGAGCTTACACCCAACTTAAAATGATAATCTCCACTGAAAAAACAAATAGAGCAAGCAAAACTATGTGTTGCGCTGTTCCGAAACAGCCCTTTTGTTTCTTTTTTACACACTCTTTTTGTAACAACTGTTTTCTCACTAAATTAAACATCAAGACTGGCTCTAAATATATCCTATGAAGATCGTTTCCCATATTCCGAGTTTCATGGTACATAGTGAGGTATGAGTTTAGGACCTGATAAACCAGCTGTGTGTAATGTGTATGAGGAAAGGGAGTGTCCTACTCATTGTACTTATGCTCATGCTATTAACACACTTAACTCTTTTATAATTCAGTGTAATGACAATAGAGGGAACCTAATGACAGTAGAGAGAACCTTAAAGTCTCACAACATTGGTACACATACGCCTTTGGTAAGGATGGAAACTTCAGAAGTCTTTCCTTTAATGTAATAGAGACATCCATAAAAGTACTCCCAGAAGCCTATTCTCAAACCTAGAGGCTAATCTAAGATTCATAAACAGTTGAGTTATGTAAAGTCGGATTAGACAGGGATGGTAACTAAAGTCTTCACACTCTACTTACCTGTGACTTTTTGATCAACACTTGTGACTTGGACTTGACAAAATGTGAGTTGTGAGATTTTCAAAAATTAAATAATTTCATTACTATAAACTACTGGTACTGTAAAAATCTGACATTGAACACATGTATTTTCTTACAGCTAATGGATGATTTAAAGATAACCATTAACGTATACAATATACAAATATAAGTTTCACATCAGATAGACTAATGAGATCAGAGCTGACACCCATTTAGTTATGTCCTTTGACTCAACACTTTATTTAGCTGTGTTCTTTGAGTCAACAAAGAGCAGTCACTCAGGTGTGGTGTTCTGTGCCATCCTTTGACAAAGCATACTCAAACAGTGTACTATTATCATTACAACTCTCATCAAAAGCTGAACAAATGATGCAACTGAACTTTCATCTCTACATCTTCTTCACTCCAGTTCTTCATCATTCTACATCTGAGTGAGCATTCGCCACTATTAAATAATTGTTAAGTTTATATAAAATATGTGGAGAAACAGAATCCTGTCAATTTATTTCATGTAAGAAGCTTCAACTATAGGTTGTGGAGTTTTATCTTCACCAGTGTCCATATGATGGTGCAGCCTGGGTTGCAGGGTTCTACTTTTAAACATCTATTATATTACACTTTTATTAACAAAAACAGGTGATTCTCAGAAATAATTGTCTGTTGTAAAGTATGGATTCAGAACCTAATAGACAAACTGTGTGTACTGTGACTGAAGACAGGAAGTGTCCCATGTGTAAAGAGGACCTGATAACAGTCAAGGGAATCAGAGAGTCTCATGTTATGTACCTTCATATCCACAGTTTATCTGTCAGGGTACACGTTCCTCTAGAGAGAATGGAAAATCTGGAAAATTCGTTCAATTTTCCTGAGAAAACAAATAGTACTCTCGGAATCTTTAATTCAAATTTCAAACAGTAAGTATAGAGGCTGACCCAAGATGTATAAATAGTTGAGTTAGGTGAAGTAGGTCTAAACAAAGATTGGAACTGCAGTTTTCCCATTCCACTTACTGGACACTTCTCGGTAAATGTCTGTAACTTCACTTTGACTTACCATAATGTGAGAAATAACATATTCAGAAATTAAATCATCTTATTACTGTAAACTACTAAGCAGTCAAATACTAAATACAAGTGGAATCACTATTTCTAAGACACTTACACTTGTAAATATGCACTCAGACTAGCGGGCTGGACAGAGGAGTAAAATTACACAAACAAATGTACAATTAAAAATGAGTGTGTATGGTGTGTAATAACTGATAACGTAATAACACTCAGAAATATAATAAGCTTAACATGTATGTCTCATCATCCCTCTTGAGTCCAGTAATATTGTATTTCCTTTGGCCCCTGTCTATAGCTCTCCACCTTCAATAGCCGCATCAGGTTTGTTCGTGGAAAATCCACAGGACTGCATCGCTCCAAGTGAAGGGTTAGCGACACCTGTTCTTCATTTTATGGTTCGTTATAGAAGCCTATACTTGGATATGGAAGAGGAACAGACTCTGCTTTTTGTCTCATGGAACACTCGTGGATTAAAAGACACCAAAAAATATCCAGACAAGCTCCCAGAAGCTCTCTATATACTAAGCACCCTTGGAGCAAGTGTCGTTTTTCTTCAAGAGACACACATTGGTCCTTTAAATGAAGGCACACTGGACTTTGTACCAGAGTGGATTTCTTTTTTCACTATTCACACTTCTGATAGCAAAGGTGTAGCTATCCTTATAAAGGACGGTGTGCCATTTGAGTACATAGGTCATGAGGAGGATTACGCAGGCTGCTATATTGTGCTCTTCTGTCGTATATACAGTGAGATGTACACACTGGTCAATGTTTACAATCACAAAAATGATCAAGGTCTACTGAATACACTGGCACAATATCTTCAAAAGTCAGCCAAAGGTATTTTAGTGGTTGGTGGAGATTTCAACATTGCTCTACACCCTTTCCTTGACAGACGGAAGCATCGTGCAGATCCTTGTAGACGCCAGTTGGAAATTTTTATGTCCTCTCTGCACCTTGTGGATGTCTGGGGGCATTTACATCCTCAAGAGATCAAATTCACATTCTCCCAGAATGACAGCTCTTCCAGGCTGGACATGTTCTTCATGCCCCAGAATACTTTGTGGCGTGTTCCAACCTGCAATATCCATAACAATATTGAAAGTAAACTCTCTGACCATGATCCTGTAATACTTGAACTGCTGTGTTTTCACATTGAAGATAGGCCTGTTCAGCAGTTTATGCCTGTGGAGAGGAGGAGATTTGATCATATCAACGGAGTGGAGATTCTTTCAGCAATCTTGTCCCTTCAGGATTCTAGAGACTTCCAAAGAGACTGTCTTGAAAAGTTGAAATCAGAATTTAATAAAATACTCAAAGAAAAATTCATACCTGAATCTTTCGGCACTGAAGAATCTTCCATTGTGAAGTACAATATATTCACCACAGTAATAGCCAGACGTCTGGAACGCCTCTATGCCTCTCTCTTCAGAAGGTGCCACAGACTTTTATATCAGTTTAAATTTATTGTTTCATATGAACATAGAGATGTCCCAAAGACTGTCAAATGGTCATTCTTGGAGCGAGTGTTACGGTCTATGAGGCCTTCTCCATCAGAAGACTTCATCTATACTCTACGTGAACTGCTCCCTGATTCATCAAAAGATAGTAAACGTCTGAGGGAGGACTGTCCGGTCACTCGTGCTATCCTTCTTGTCTTACTAAAACATTTGGCGAGGAAGCTAAAAGCGGAGATAAACGATTGTATAGCAGATACTGAACATTCCAGACCTTGTATTATCATTAGTGTGGAAGAGTGGGAAATTTTAGAGAGTTTGCTCTTGAATTTTGAAACCGATTCAGGACTTAAGTTGATCAAGAGGTCAGATCAAGAGTGACCTCCAGTGGCCCATAGATGATTGCAGTCAAACTGAAGCTATACAACAGTTCTGGTTGAAACATTTTACAGGACAATAGGCATTCCATGAGTGCTGATATATAAAGTATATATACTGGGACACTTTACCATGTATATTACTAGGCAGAGGCAGGTAGTAATGCGTTACATTTACTCCGTTACATGTACTTAAGTAACTTTGTCCAATAAATCATACTTATAGGAGTAGTTTTAATGCATAATACTTTCAATTGTACCAGTGTACATTTACAATTTAAATGTACTTATACCCCATTGCATTGGACTAAACACTTCCTGCTACTTTTATTTAATTTACTAAATTATTTTTATTCACATGTGCACAGCTTCTACAACGTTGACTGCTTTGATACACATTTATATAACACAGTTGGAGAGAGAACGTGGAGAGAGCTAGCGTCAGCTAACTGAGCTTCATGAAACGGAGAGGAATGTTACTACAGCGCTCGTTTCAATGACAGAGAAGAGATTTCAGATGTTGCAACGAACTTTCCGTAAGCTCTCTACCTGCATCCTCTGGTCTCCTTCTCTTGTGACGGAGTAGTAGTAACATTCTCTGTTTCATATTCTAATAAGTGACAGCTGAAAGAAATTCCCACTGCTTGCTTTATATGAAATAAACTCTGAAAAGGTTGCTAGCCATAATCCACCCTGTGGTAATGGAGCATGGGGGCTCAGAATTCTTAGCAACAACCCTGCACACATACATACCCTTTTAAAATAAATGTAAAGTTGCAGAGAAAATCACTGAAAGACAAGGTGTTGCTGACTTTCGATGAGTTTGTAATGAATGTCTATTGCACTGCTGATATTTCAGTAGTGCATCCAAGCACACAGTTTTACTAAGTATATAGGATAGAATGGCTCTACTATTTGAGGTTTGCCTTTATGTTGAGGCTTGTCTTTATGATGATTCTATTTCTGAATTAAGTTATTTGGTAAATAAATAATTTATTATTATTATTATTATTTTATTAGGAATATGATTTAGTACTTGAATGAGCAGAGTATTGATACACAACTGATATTCTGATACATTTGAATGTAATACATTATAGATGTAATAAATCATGATATAAAGTTACTCACTACTTGAGTAGTCATTTTATGAGATTCTTCTTTGCTCATACTCAAGTTGTTATTTTGATGAGTATTTTTACTTCTACTTGAGTCATTATTATTATCAAGTAACAATACTTTTACTTGAGTACAGTTTTTGCATACTCTCCCCACCTCTGTTACTAGGCTGTACAACACTGTAAACATCTTATTAGCCACATGAAGTCAACACCTGCCTGTCAGCAAACTACAAGTTGTTGTCAAGCTCAACACTGTCAACACTGGAAGGAAAATTTACAATAGAAACACGTTTCAATCCTAAGGCTAACAAGTACTAGTTAATTTCTTTGTTATATTCTTTCCATCTTCAAGTGCTAAATTTGTGCATATAATTAGTAATGGATCCACTACGGTCAACAGAGAACACATTATCAATATACACTTTGAGACGAAACATGACAACAAAGCCTGGCCTGATTTTGTGTTTTATTTAAAAAACTTTAGAACCATTGTTTCTTGTTTCACTGTTTCTTCATCGTTTCTCTAAAACTTGTCATAACCAGAAGCTAAAGTGGCTTTAAACAAATGTAAATATGTGTAAAACTAAAATGATTTAAAATAAGTGTGAATATCTACTGTTGCCCATGAACAGCGCCCGAGGAGAAAAGAGTGGAGAAGAGGAGGAGGAGGAAGAGAAAAGAATAAAGAAATGGAGTAGATGATGAAAGAAATGGAGAAGTAGTGTAGAAAATTAACAGAAGATACAAATGGACAGCAGGGGATTGGGAGGTTAACATGATTTTTTTTTTAAATTAATAATATTGCTCGTCTTCATTCTATTCATTGTTCACTATACCCAGTGTTTTTTACACTGATAATTAATGTCTTTATATCACTTTTTATTTATGACAAAGATTATGATTCCAAACTGAATTACATGTATACAACACATAATAAATTTACCTCCATTCTACTAGGCTCATGTCCTGTACTGTGATATTATATCCTGCAGTGTATGAAAGGGAAATAAAAGTGCTTTAAAACGCGTCGGTCAAATCATCTTTAAACATTTAGAACAGCAGAGTATCATTTTATTATATTAAAAATATGATGCATTTTCATCAGAATTTGAACATATTAAAGCCAGGACAAACTTGTATTGTAACAAAATGTTACTTTTCCTGCCTAACAACAAATTAATCACACGCTAAAAGACTGAAGGAGTCCTTAAAGTGAATTATCAGCATACTTGTCATACTATATGAAGATATTCAGACATACAAACATTTTGATGATGATAATAGGTGGTTTGATATTACTATTTTGAACTTTTTAGGGTGACGTGAAAAAAAGCAAGAATCAAAGTAACCAAAAACCATTTTGTTAATGAACAGGTATAAATATTTAATGATAAGAATTCAAGATATTTTCTGTAATCATTTGGATTTATCCAGGATAGTGCATCCTATATACATTTTTTCTGTGCTGTTTTCTTTGCTTACAGATGATTAGCATTTTTTTAATAAATCTTTTTTTCAGTTGTTCTCGTAGAAAAAGTACAATATTCAGGGAAAAGGCTCAAAACACAAACCAGATACAAAAAAGAGCAATCAAAACTTGCTGCAGTACAAGCCAGTACTGAGAAACATAGAATGATAAATGCAAGGCTTACGCACACATTATCAAGACACAGGTGCAGCTGATGACAATGGAAAGGTGAGGATGCTAAATCCCGATCTGCCTGGAATGCTCCAGAAACCAGGTGAGCATTCAAGAGAGTTCCAAGTGTATCTCTGAACCCCTCTGGTGATCTGTGACTCCCTCTGGTGGCCAACAGAGGAACTGATTTAAGTCCTCACAAGTACACATTTTCTCAGAGCACTGTTAAAGGTGCACTCATTTGAAACTCTATGATGGTGGAGTAGTCTCACTAGACATGATTCTGACAAACTAAGGAAACTTGTCAAAAGAGCCATTATAACAATAAGTTAGGATCAAGACTTCTTAGTATCGCTCTCTGAAAACAGAATGACCTGGAAAACTCTTGCTATTATGAACAACAAACATGTTGTTGTTCATGGATTTTCAAGATACTATCACCTATGAAAACTTACTGCACATCTCTGCCACAAGATGCAAACTAAGCAGTAGCACTAATATATGACAGCACATGTGTAATCAGCCAGAGTTGCCTAGCCAATGTCAGATATGACCTAGCCATCTACATTTTGTAGAACAGCCTCCCAGCAGTGGAGGCTGCTCCTTATAACATCACCGAAGGTTTGATTAGCAAAAGGACCAACGGGTCACTTGCTCATGAAAAGTCTATATATGGCTTGAAATCGCAGGTTTGATTAGCAGACAGATGAAAAGACACACACGTCACAAGCCTTTAATTTTCACAATGACACAATAAAAATGATGAAATAATTGAAATGAATGTTACTGTTAATTATAAAACGTTCTTCAAGAGGGTTTGAGGTTTATTGATTGATTCACTTCCTCATTCTTTTGTGCTTTTTTTCTGCTGTGGTTCCTAAACACGTAGCTTTCATTCCCCAATGGGATAGCTGTTTCACCCTTCGGTGATTAATGTTCAGACAGATATTTCCTGGTAAAAATTGTTTTCAAACTTCATGCACTGAAATGTTTTATGCACAGCTGCAAAATGGTAGAGTCAGTCAAACAAGCTGTGTCATAGCTTGAAAGACTGGCCAGCAGTTCATTTGATCAGTGTTTTTTTTTTATTACTATTCTATTTGAAATAAGATGATTCCAGCTTGCAAAATGTGTTAAGTAATATGATCAAATTTTTGAAGATGTAATCAAAGGCCTACGTCTGAATGTAGCTTCTAGTGATCTTCTACCTTCTGTTTGTATGACCTTTTCACCCGATGGGAAGAGGAACTTGGTGTGAAAGGAAATGTAGATGCAGGAAGTCGCGAGAACAATAAAGCCAAAGGAAGTACCATGCAGGAAGTCACGAAAACATTGAAGCAAGCGCAGATGTAAGCAGTCACAAAGACCTAAAGTAAGCTGGGTATAACCAAGTAAGCTGGGTATAACTGCCCTCAGGGTCAAGCAGCATGTTACAAGAAAGATATAAAAGCTCACTCAAAAAAGGGGTCTTCGAAGCTCATTGAACTGTCATTGTTCACTGTCTTCCCAACGGCCGATGTACTGTATGCAGGGGTAATAAAGTAACCAGTGTGAACATCTCTGACTCCAGCTTTAATTTCTGAAAAATAGCAACCACATCAGCAGATGAGGACCTGGCTAATGTTGTAGAAAGCAGTCTCCACTGGCCAGCCATAGTGGGTTGGACTGCCAGCAGTACTGTAATGTTAAGAGCACTTGCCAACTTAGCTGAATTCTTAAGTTTGGGTGGGAAGTTTAACAATATTTTGTTCTTTTAAATAGGCCATTTAAATAGAAAAGGAGAGGATGTCATGATCAAATTTATCACAAATCTATGATACATGACAAAGACTCAAGTAATTTCAGTATTTGCAACTATCTAACAATAATGTTACTATTTAACTCTGATCCACTTGTTGATTATGGAAATCACACTCACTCCAGCTAAGCACACATGAGTACTGATAATAAACTGTATGGCTCATGCAAACTGACAAAACATTCCCCAATCAGATCAAGTAAAGCATGTTTTGACTTTAATAAGAATGTCTATTGATTGTCATTAAAACGCTAATGAATGTGGACAGTAGGTGGATTGCTAGCTGCTTCAGATGAGAGTCTGACACAAAGATTCCTTCCAGGAAGATGAAAGAGGTAGGCTAGCTAGACTGTTTTTTAGTGAGGTGTGATAAATAGTTTTTGCTAACATCCCTTTAACTGATAACCAGATTATCAAGGCTTATAAGTAGTAGGCTAATAGCCTGATGCAAAATCATTGGTGAGGCAGAGAGTACTTAGGTTATAATGTGACAAAAACATAGCAACAGCATAAGAACACACTAACTATATGACAAAGTAATTAATACCTACACATATTACATCTCTGCTCATTACCTACCATTGGCTCCTTGTACCTGCCAGCAACAAGTTCAAGTCTATGGGTCTTGCTTACAGAGAAGCCAAATGGAACCACACATACCGGAATCATGTCCCTCATTAGGGTCTACGCTCCATCCCGCCCACTGCGGTTGGCGAACAAACAGCGCCTAGTGGATTACTTTTCAGTTTCCTGTGAAATACTTTTTTTCAATTTGTACATTGTACCTTTGATAAACAGATACATGGATTATCATTTGAGGCATTCCTGCTTTGTAATCATTCTTCATACTGTAACAGTCTGTGGACAAGTGTTTGTAGCATCTTTGATTATTAGTGCTGTTTCATCCCCCACTTTTGGGGGGCTTCTGCTGACACGTCCTATACAACTGCTAAATGTGTAAATGTGTCTGAGTGCATGCAGTAGACAGATGGCTCTTTACTGAATCTTTTGCATTCATCTTCTGTCAGTATGTACCTGCTGCTCAAATGCTCAGGTTTGAGGATAGTTTGTGAGCTCCAGTGAATGAAGGATGTTTTACGGTTTGTTCATTGATGTCAAAATTTGCCTACCTATATACTCATTCTTTTGTGTTTCTTGTTGCCATGGCCCCTAAACATCTCTGTTACATTAGCAACTGTTGGCACAATCTGAGACATTTCCTGTGAGAATGGGTGATCGGATGCACCCCTCCCAGATTTCATGCCATTCCAGATCTCATACGACACCGCACCCAGCAGAGCCAAAAGTAAACAGTGATGAGGAGATTTGGCCTGACTCCGTCTGAGGTAAGTAGCTCAATAAAATGTTTTCAAAATGAGTAAAGAATAATTAAAGAGCTGGTTGTTTGAATAAGTACAGCGTTTTCTTTATTCAGGAAACACTTAGTCTATTAAGGCCAATGTTTTATGTATCTGAGGCCTGAGACGTGGGAGAAAATTGCCAGCAAACCATGGTCAGTTGGAGTGCAGTCTAGCATTAGTCTAGCATTTGCCGTCTAGTCATAGCCAATACTGTCTTCAATAGCCTGTTCATAGCACTTAATCTTTTACAACAAGAGAATTTGGCCAAATGTATTCAACGACAGGAAAAACTGAGCACACACATAGCACCAATAAACTTTGTAACCTGTAGATTGATGATAATGTAATGTGATGCGCTTACTGCCTCAGATGCGGCCGTTCTCATCAATGACGGACAAAACATGTATCTCGACAGTCATTGGTCAAAAACCTCGTAACTCCGTTTGAGCTTGATTTTGGTAAAATATTAATAATATAATGACACATGCAAGTATCTGACCGTATATAAAGACACAACACCAACTTTGACGACGCAGTGCTCAATTATTCAAAAAACACAGGGTTTTTTAAAAAAATTTCGTTACCTTAAAAGTAATGGTTTTGGGCATACAAGGTTTCCGCCCGACAGCGACAATTTAAACCGTGAAACAGAAGCAGTGCACTCATTATTTTCCCCAGTGCAATTTTTTTTTTACCTTTAAATGCAAAACGATTTTCATTTTCAGTATAAATAATTAAACGAATAAAATGCACAAACAGAAAGAAAGAAGAAGAATAAAAATAACTGACCCTCTGCAATTTATTATTCTTTCTATGATCTGTCTGCCCCCTCTTGCCCCCACACCTTGGTTTTGTAGCAGTCACACTTCAGAACTCATGCATAGGCCTGGAATTCAACAATATGCATTGCCTATCATTGTTCTTCTCCTTTTTGTTACAGTATCCAAAACCGTGTTTCTGTAATACTGTTAAGGGTGGCTCCCTTGAAATATTCAGCAAATTTCATGCAGGGTTTTTTTTCCATTTGATATGTCTCTGAGGTGCTCTAACCTGACTGTCTTTTTTTGTTTGTTTGTTTGTTTGTTTGTTTGTTGTAACTCCTCTGTTACAGTAGATTGAAGTCAACAGCCATGACTATGGTGATGGAAACGGTGCTGATGGTGGTGATCATATTCATGATAACGAAAGACGTGACGTCCATATTGATGATGGCAGTGGTGATGTTGACGACGCTGATGGCAGTAAATAGGGGGAGGGTACAGGAACCTAATTTTCTGGTAAGCTCAGAGAACAAGTTATACCTCTGTAAAATTTGGAGAGTATGTTCTGATTACTCCATTAAAGAGAGGGATGCAAATGTCCAGACAAAGATGACAGTGGTGCGAAAGAACAAACAGCAGCAGTTCCAAATGTTTAGCTCCAAAATCAATCAACATTAAGCTTAGAAAGAAAAGCATTAAAGAGGTAAATTTCTTTACTGCTGAAATATGATTTTTCTAAGGTGAAGTATACTGATTTTGGTTTTAGGTGTGTGTGTGTGTGTGTGTGTGTGTGTGTGTGTATTCACATCTCACATTACACATCAGAATTTCTCTGAAATATGTAATGACTGATTCCGTCCATGTCTACTCATTACAAGTGGGTGAATAGTTTTGTTGAACGGCTTACATATTTTTGGTTGTATTCACTTTCATGGTATTTTGTTCCTCTTCAGAGGTTGTTAACCGATTAGAGACTTGAAAAACTTCATTTTGCCATGCTCTGGTCAATTCTGAGATTTTGGGAGTATTTTGCTTCCATAACATGTCTTCTGACAGAGCCGAACTACTGCTGTTCTCCTGTTCGCGCCACCTGTGAAACTGACGTGTTTTGTTGTACCCCAGAAAAAAAGCCTCTTGCCATAGACACTTTCCATTGTTGTAAAGTAAAGAAGCAATGCCCTTCCCAGCTGCCTTATCACCTCCACACATAACCCCCTCTGTCTCAGCAGTGACGTCACATGGGCTCATCTAGTTCTTGGGAATTGGGAAGAATAAAGTAAACAACCTGACACTGTCTGTTCTGTGCTTTAGTTTAGAGTTTCCAGTGTCATCAGTGAAACTGTCAACTGGACACTCACGGCTTTTAAGTCAAGCCAAAGTCCTACTACTTCTCATATCAAGCTAACAAAGAGTGGTTTTTGATTGGTGATCTTGAACAATAGTTCTCCCAACTGGTCAATCCTCACTCTGGCCTGTAAAGCATCCAGTTAAGAATTTACTCAGCACAGATTACTGAATTAGCACCTGTTCATTAGTGAACATGAAAAATGAGAAACTGTACACAGTGCTATAGAACCTTTGATCAAACCATGTGAAAACAGTTCTGGTTTAGTCACAGAATGTTGCTACAGCCTCATACCATGGGGTTTCAACAGGGATCTCTCATTGTCAAAGGAAGGAAAAGGATCATGCATTATTTGTGCATATTGTTGTTGTTGTTATTGTTGTTGTTGTATTCATCTACTGGTAACACATACTTCGGAGAATTGTTTTAGGGCTCAATATAGACATCCTTGATTTGTACAAGCACAAATAATAGGGTTACATAATAGGGTTTGACATCAATTTTGCTAATTATTTAATACTAAAGAATTCAAAATTGTGGAAAAATGTAGCTAACTCTTCCTTCTTCACAGGAAAAAGATATTGAACTGAACTTGAACTTTGTTGTCCACCAGAGCGTTCGACAACTCAGTTGTCCTGATGCGTTGGAGTGAATGTAATGTCTTCATAAATATTTTACATGTGTGATCTACAGCCACTTTGTTAAAAACATGCGCTTTGTACCTACATTCACTGGCAACTTTGAGGTATACTTGTTGGTGTAGAATTAGAGATGATAGCCAATTTGATGCCATGCAAAATTCGTCAGCCACCCTCTACCTCATTCATCAATGGTGAGACTGACCACTGATGAAGGGCTAGAGGATGGTTAACACAACTTGTGCAACAGCTGTGTCTTAGTCTCTGTGGGAGCCAGATTTGAGTTTAAACTTATTTCCCTTCAGAGACTTATTTTTTGCTTAGGTTCATTGGCCTGTGGCTTGAGACTTTTATTTTGACATTTGCCACAAGATACCTTAATCAGTTAAGATGGCATCTTCCATGTGCACAGGTATCTGAATATGAATGTGTCTCAGTATTATTTACACCAGTAAAACATTCAATATTCTCTTTTAGTACAAAACATTTCCAGTATGTTGCTATTTCTTTTGCTGACTGAGCATCTGGGTTGGGAACTGGCTTATGTTAGTTAATTATAACCTCCTGTGAATCACTGCCATTGTAACCACTTGGCTTGCTAGTCCTTTACACAAAGATTTTCCATCCGTTGTCTGTCTACTCATTCTTTTAAAAATAAATAAATAAATACATTTTTAAAAAGTAAAAGTGAGGTTAGTTATTCACAGAAACCCCTGCATAAAACCATGCTAATTTCCGATTTAACAACAAGTAAACAACAAGTTCGGGCACCACCCTTTTAGACTGGCTCTCCCACCTTTGTGCATAGCATAATGCCAGCAAACCCAACAACTAAAGCAGCTGAACAGAGTTCATAGCATCAAAACTTTACTGGAGAAGAATCTTGCAAAAACATTTAGCAAGGTGGCTAAAAAAGTTAATTGACTTTATAGAAGAATTTATACGTAATTTTTAAATGTAAAGTATTCCAGAAGGACTGGAATTACATGTCAAAGGGATGAAGAACAGGGTACCAACTCCTGTCCAATGAAGTAGCACAGCCATAGTGGTTGAATTCCTAAGAATCAGAATTCCTAAGAATGTCCTTCAATCCAAATGTTATTATTGTCAATCTGACAGATTAATGCATGCAGCTAGCTAATTAAATGTTGAGCTGATTAACCTCTATGTTGAGGAAAGCTACATGAAAAGAATGTAAAATTCGAAATGAGTAATTAAAAAAATGTTTTAAAAAGGTTAAAATCTATGAATTTGACAGATTTGACAAATTTCTGTGTAATCCATGTGCTGGGATAAGATGCTGCGTTAAGCCACGCCCACACATAGATCAGAGACTATACTTCTACAGTATAATGAGAGACACATGTCATCTAGAGCATATGGGGACAGAATAAGAAACACAATAAACCAAAGACTCAACACATTCGTACACAGAGACAGTTAATCAGGAAAGTCAAAGGTGTGTGTGTGTGCGCGCGCGCGTGTGTGTGTGTGTGTGTATATTTGTGGGGGCGGATGTGGAGAAGGGGGGTACATGAATATCATGCTGTTAATACATACATCTGTGTGTAATATTTTAGATGTTTTGAGGGCTCAATAAGACCATACATAACTAATTTTCTTGCTGTTTCCCTTTACATTTATTTTATACAATAATCTCAGAAGTAGTTAATTTTAAAAGAGCCCTAATATATATATATAATTTTTTTTTTTTTTTTACAGAATTCTACACAATTTTTTGCATATGTTTCAGATGCCGACAGGCTTTATCTGTAAATATCATAAATGGTCATTGGTTCATCTGGTTTACCTGGCAGTATGTACTACCTTCAAGATATGTACTTCATCAAACATTTCTTGAACATATCATGAATAACAAACCAACACTACCCAACAGTGGAATAATACTAACCATGTCCTTTGGCAAGAATTTGTAACTGCGTCGGTGTCTATCTATTATGAAACAACATCACATTTTATATAAGTATGTATGTGTGCCTGTATATACATATATATACATATATGTGTGTGTGTGTGTGTATGTATGTATGTGTATATATATATATATATATATACACACACACACACACACGCACACATATACATATATGGTTGGGTACTCAAGCCCAGCACAGATTTTGGTGCCGACTGAAATATTTGCCCTCTGGTGCCCCGAAAACAGACGTTGCAGCCAACTGAGGCATCACTGCATGTCACATGCCATCTCTAATTAACATTACACATGCTCTGATGGCACCTCCCGTTAGCTGGTAGCTACCTTATACACAGTTAAAGTGCCTAAAGCTAAACGGTCTAAAGTGTGGCTGTATTTCACTCGAAACGATTCCAACACTGGGACGTGCAAAAAAGGTTTAAAAACAATTGTGTGTAAAGGGGGGAAACACGTTAAATTTAATGAAGCATCTGGCAACACACGGGATACACTAGAAAGCAGAGGGATGCACCATGTTCGACAGCGTGCGTGACCCTATGCCTTGCACATCAGCCAGCAGTGTGGGCATCCCTGGCAATACATTAACATTACATTCGTATGAAAAGTATCCAAGTTACAAATCAGTCACGAATGTGCCAAATTTTATTTTTGATCCTGATGGATGAAAAAGAAATGAGCTAACTAGCCCGTTTTTGAACATCAGGTGGTTCTCAAATGAAAGAAGACATGTGTGTGTGTTAAAAAATTCATTAATACTTTTAGCATTGCTCATCTGAAACCACATACAGTGAAGAAAAATTCGGAACGTTAGTTTAAACCTGACTGTTGTAAAATGGATGCTTGCCAGCTCCAGAGTCTACGCTAGTTGAAAATAAACTCAGTTTAGACAGAATATGATAAATATGCTTGTCACTTTAAACCAGACAAAAAGAAAACAAACACTGATAGACTGATAACTTTTTGGTGCCTCTTATGTACTGTGTGTGTCTGTGCAGGCATGTGTGTGTGTGTGCGTGTGTGTGTGTGCGTGTGTGTGTGTGCACATGAGTATTTTTCAATGGACTTTCACATCGTAGCTGATTTATACTTTGACTCCTCCCTGTTTCTTCCTCAGTTTGATATTATGAAAGAGTTTAATCCACAAATTTCACCCTAGCTGTCAGATTCTGCCTGACTTTGGATGCAACCAACTCAAAGGTAATGATGAAAAACTGCAAAGTCACTTATTTTAGCTTACATATAAGTACTAAATGAATCCACTATGTCATGAGAAATTGCACTAAAATTAAAGTTTCAGTTCGTAAAGTCGTAGAGTCGTACAGACACCCAGCTGTGCTTATCTTAATATACTCCTCTCCAGGTGTGTAATCAACAATGAGTCTAATGTAAGGAACTGGGAATATAGGAGATCCTACATCCTTGTTTCGTTAGCATCTGCATAGGGTATTACTAGGTCTGAATGTCCTTGTCATTCCCTCAGATTGGGCACGACACACTGAAGGTAATTTCCATTATTGTAATACAGTATATAAAACTGGGCACAAAAGAGTGAGGGCATTAATCTGAGGTGAGTGCTTTACGGTCGTTGCCGGTGTGTGTTATGTCTGACGTAATTAAACAAAGGTATGTTGAATATTTTGTCCTCTCTTAAAACAACTTTTATCATAAATCAGCTTGTAATTAAATTGGATGCGCACATTTTAACAGCGGGTTTGATTGATTTTTGTGTGGGTGTGAATTACATATTTAAACAAAAACACTTATTCCATAACCATGTCTTCAGGAGTTTGTCAAATGTGCTTTAGTGGTTGGTGGGGATTTTAAACATCACCCTAAACCCTTTTGTCGATCGACAGAAAGCACCACTCTGATCCCTCTGTGTCTGACTTGGCAAATTTCATGTCCTCGCTGCATCTTGTGGATGTCTGGGGACATTTAAACCAATAAAACATTAAACACACCTGCTCTCAGAATGGCAGCTTCTCCAGGCTGGACGTGTTCTTTATGCCCCTGGTCTCTGTGTGTCGTGTTCAGGCCCGTGAGATCCATAGCGCCGTTTAATTGGTCTGACCGTGATCCCTTTTCCGAACAGAACTGTTGCGTTCTGCAACGAGAGCCAAACAAACCAAATCGAAGCAAGTGAGCGTCATTCAGTTTAATGGGATAGAGATTTTGTCAGCCCTAACGTCTGTTTCAGATCTTAGAGATCCTCCACTTTGCAAAAAAAAAAAAAAAAAAAAAAGATTTAAATCGTTACAAGAAAAAACACCTGATAACAACCAGAGCATTCAAATTAAAGTGTAATCAAATGCTTCAGGAACCATTCATACCTGAATGTTTCAAACAGCTGTCTGAACATGAGAAAAATCCCCAGTGTCGATTACACGATATTTGCGGCAATACTGACCAGAGGACCGGGTTATCGGCACAGGCATCTGTTTGGGACGACCCAGAAACAAAAACATCCTTTTTATACCATTGTTGTGTGTGAACACAGACATGGCCCAGAGAGTATCAAGTTGCCATTCCTGGAGGAAGCACTTCAATCTGTGGAACCCGCTCCCCTGGTGGACTTTATCAGCATTTTACAAAAACTGCTCCCAGGGTTACCCCACTCACAGGACATTAAACGTATGAGAAAGGATGGTCCTATGACCCCCCACTATTTTAACTCTGTCTTTAAAATACCTGGCAAGACAGTTAAAGGAAAAGTTTAAATGTAAACAGAATGATTATGTAGGTGATGTTTCTCAAGGGAAGTGCATTGCTGTAAACATTGCGTGTCAGACTTGGCCGCTTCTAGAAGAACTGTGCCACAGCTTTACAGAAGTTTCTGGATTTGACCTGAAGATTCACCCACACAGACACAAGTCTCTTTCCGTCTTTTAACGACGTCATGTGTTTGGACTATTCTATTGTATTGTATTCTATCGATGTAGCGGGAAGCAAAGGACTATCTGTGAAGCATTGCTTTGAAATGTCACTCACTCAGTTTCAAAGCCGCTTAACCTAATTAGGGTCACAGGAGGTAGTGGAGCCTATCCCAGCATTCCTTTGGCGAAAGGCAGGGAAACATCCTGGAGGGGTCACCAGTCCTTCGCAGGGCAGACACAGAGACAAACACATTCACACCTTGGGGCAATTTAGTATCTCCCAATTCACATTCCAAACACATTCACACCTAGGGGCAATGTAGTGTCTCCAATTTGCCTGCGAGTCTTTGGACTGTAGGAGGAAATGGTGAGAACATGCAAACTCCACACAGAAAGGACCCTGGCCCCCCAGCCAGGAACTGAACACAGGACCTTCTTGCTGTGACATGACAGCACTACCCACTGTGCCACTGTGCGCCCCTTAGCAAAATGTCAGAATATTGAAATATTCTCCCCTACAGCCAACACACTGCACATTCATCACAATGTCAGCGCATAATTTAATTCATCTAAATACAAATACTGCAAGGTTGTTTTGTTTTGTTTGTTTGTTTTTTTTGTAGTTGCTCCGTTGTTTTTGTTTTTTGTTTTTATTGGGGTTTTTTTTAGGTTTTTTTAAACTCTTGTTTCTCACACAGAGAAATTTATTTCATATCACAACTACTGTCTGAACTCAGACCTTCTTCAAGTATGGCATTAACGAAGACCTGGTAATGTTTGACAAGATTAAAAAAAAAAAAACGATGAATAGAACATGTTGAGTTAAACTTCTGTTCTCTGTGGCTTTGAGACACACCCTTAACTAGAATGGAAACTTAACTCTGTGTTTTCTCTGTAATGAGACACATATGCCATCTAGAGGATACAGGAACAGAATGCCTACTCAGGGTGAAACACAAAGACACTTTGAAGTACAGACTCAGCACTGCATAAACATTACAACAAAGACAGTCAGGTATGAACACAGGACATGGGTAAAAATATTATCATTACCATGTTAGGACCAAAAAAAAGAAAAAATTAAAAAAAAAAAAAATATATATATATATATATATATATATATATATATATATATATATATATATATATATATATATATATATATATATAAAATACACAATGTATTTATTACACATGCATAAATATTTCTGTTTAAAATGATTGACATTTAAGGAGTTATTAACTTGGACCAAATCATCCAAGGTCAGTTTTGTTTTTTTTTTACCATTTTTCACTCTTAATTATTTTATGCTCTTACTCTAAAAGTCATTTAAAAATCAATTTCGTTTCTGAAAATATTTTATATATTTTTTTTTTATTTTAGTTAGGAACTCTGAAAAGTTGATGTCTATTCTAAAGCAGCTCTGAGTTTTGAAAGAGTTCGGGATATTTCCTGAATATTTCCAAATCACTAAAGTAAATATTTCTTCAGAATATACATTAAGAGATAAAGTTCTCTTAAACAGTTTGAATCTTTGGTGTCTCTGGTCTTTACTTAAAAAAAAAAAGAAAAGGTATTTATACAAAAAGATCAAAAAACAAATCGCACATGACTAGAAATGAACTTTAAAAAAAAAAAAAAGAAAAAAAAAAAAAAGAGCTTTTTCAAGGTAGTGTAAAACTAATTTTGTACTGGCGGTATACTGCTGCTCTTACAGGAAATGACAAAAATCTCTGTTGCGTAAGGACCTTCCCGGATTCAGTGCAATAATATCCAAAGTGTTTTTTGGGCTCTCTCTCAAAAAGCAAGTATTTCAATGTTCACTGAAAGAGAAAACAAGGTCTCAAAATAACGCTGTCCGAACTGAGATACATCCCCCTCCTTTAGAAAAAAAAAAAGAAAAGAAAAGTTGGAGAACGTTATCAGAGATAAAAACAGATTGTCTGTCTGCTTGAATTTAATGAAAACTTTCAAACGAATATAGAAACTGAGGCAGTGCTTTGCCGAGGACGAGTAAAAAAAAAAAAAAAAAAAAAAGAGTGAAAAACAACTCCCAAACCAGCGAGAGGGTCCCTTTAGAAATAACGAGCACGCCGACTGTTTTTGAAACACCAAACCGGTTTTGGGGTATTTGTGACTTGAGAAGACATAACATGGTCGATTGGTCTTTCATGAGCAGAAAATTGGAATCTGTCATTTAATTGCAAATACGCTTTCCAAACATGGGGGGGGGGGGGGGGGGGGGGGGGTTTGCAGCACGTGAAAGCAAATAAATAAATAAACAAACAAACAAGTAAAAAAATAAATAAATAAAACATTTCAAATGATTGACTCAGGCAGTTTTGCTTATTTATTTTGTTGATTTCGCCTTACAAAATGGGCTCAGGCCGCCACTCTTCACAGAAGATGCTAAACTCTTCACTAAAATGTGAAAAAAAAAAATAAAAACAAAACAATCAAACAAAAATTTTTAAGCACAATATACCCCCCCCCCCCATTCCTTAAAACAATGGTCACTCTCCCCAAAACTCCAATTGGGAGCTATCTGATTTTAAGTACTAAACATCAAAGAGCTCCGACAGTGCTCCTGTACTTATGCATTGCTCTTAAAATAAATATCTATTTTTTTTAAGGACATTAGAATGGACATTTACTCTTCCTTTTGTAGATACAGTAAATATACAGCCAATTTGATTCGAGGGCATATTATATTTACACACACAACAGTTCAAATGCCAATAAAACAAAGACTGAATGTCACCGTAAATGAAGACTAAATGAGTTTAAAACGATAACTTTGATTCAAATAAAAACTCATTTTACATATAGAAATTCATTGCAAAACGATTCCAAAATTACCTGCAGTAATTTTATGTCTGGTTTAAAGTACTTAAATGTCTTTGTGTAAAAAGTAATAAAATAATTGTGTTTAAAAAATAAACACTTCAAGACAAATGCACCAACAGAACAACTGTAACCTCACTACATGTTCAAAAAAAAAATCATCAAATTTAAATCAAAATCTTTCAATCATTCCATTTTTAAATGATTTGAGTGAAGCAGTTTAAAAATCTAAATGTATTTGTTTAAGGGGAGAAAATATAAATGATGTAAATTCATTCATCTTCTTTTAAAAATAAAATTAGGGAAACTTTAATAAAAAAATATTTCTGTCTAAACCCTGTGACTAATATTCCTGACCGCAGCATAGAGACGGTTTACAGTTTACACTAAAGTTTAATTTTTTTTACTTAAAAAAAAAAAAATAAAAAATCATCGCTGAAACATATGTTATAATTTTCCCCCCCAATTCTTACTGAAAAGAAGGCATCGTTTTGGCAAAAATGATACCAAGAGACTGTAAGGAGAATCTATAAACGCAAGGATTGAAGAGAGAAAAACACATCTTCCCAAGTCTTCCCAAAATAAACAAAAAAAAAAAAAAGGAAGGAACAGGACAAAGCAGGAAGTTCATCGTATTGTACAATCCTGATTAAGTGCTCAGCGGATTGTCCAATCGCTTTCCCACCTTACTGACGACGAGGAAGAGCGTTGGCCAATCAGATAAGGCAACGGTAAGAGGCTGGTCAGCGAGACGGGTCCCCTGTTATCAACGCTTGGGCTGTAATTCTGAGGAGGAAGCAAAACATCCCTTTCCTCTGGAGTCCATCTTGAGTCCGTCAAAGGTCAATGCTACCTTTTTATTTTTTTATTTTATTTTATTTTTTTTTTTTTTTTGTCCCACAAGTAAAGACCATTTTAAATGACTTCAAAAACTCCCCATTATTGGGAGACACTTCAAAGGTATTTCACACAGTTTCCACAGTTCCACACAGGTTAAAGGATGACAATGCAGACAACCCTGAGGTCGAGTCCTCTTGATACAAAAAAATAACAAAGACTTTTCTCATTCAACTTTTAAGTTTCATTTAGTTTTTTTTTTCCCTTCTGATTGTGTCATGTTCTGCCTTTGGTTCCAGTTACGGATTCCATCACAAAAAAAAAAAAAAAAAAAGAATTGATACAGGCAAGTCAAAAAAAAAAAAAAAAAAACTAGTATATTCAAGCAAAATTTTCTTTAGTCCATTCTGGTCATCCTGTGAGGACAATGGAGAAATTCCAGTTGTGTAAACGTAAAAAGATGATTTTTCGATACATGATTGGCTCCCTGTTGTCAAACTCAGTAGTCATTTTAAGGAGGTCAGGGGGGGTCAGTTTTCATTGGTCCTCTTCCAACACCTTTGGCTCAGTTCAGTGTTTCTGTAACGCTAATAGTAGATGAAAGGATGTATAGAGATAAAAAAGAGAGGAGGCGGGGGGGGGGGGGCTAATAGTTGAGATTATGAGGATTAGGAACAAGGAGAAGAAGAGTGGAAAATATCTCTTTGAAGGTAGATTAGTGTGGGTGTGACGGCGAAGGAAAACTTTATTGCCTTGACAAGAATAAAGGAGGGGAAAAAACAAAGTAGCCAAATTGGAAAGTTTCGAGGAATTCATGACTATGGGATTAGTCTCTCTAGGAATGAAAGCGAGACATAGTGAGCAGGTGTATGGGTCTGTCTGTGTGTGTGTGTGTGTGTGTGTGTGTGTGTGTGTGTGTAGGCAGTGTCACAGAGTTCATGCGTAAGGGAAGCATGAGAATAAAACGGAGTGTGTGTGTGTGTGTGTGTGTGTCGGAAATGACTGATATTAATTGCAGAGGTCTGTGTTTGGTGAGAGCATCGTGATATCATATCTACACAACAGGGTAGAGAGGAAGAAACCTGATTGGAAAAGAACAACATCATGCAAACAGAATGAGCAGGAAAGGGATAAAGAGGAGAACTGGAAGCAGAGTGCTTTTTACAGAGCTGTCCTTGGTTCGAGGAGCTGCTGATTGTACAAATTGTGTGTGTGTAAGAGAGAGAGAGAGAGAAAGAGGGCGAGAGAGAGGGAGAGAGAGAGAGCGAGAGAGAGACAGAAAGAATGAGAGAGAGAGTATATATCATTAGATGTTTTACAGTTCCATTCAAAATAACCATGAAAGTTCATTAAAATAGACAGGTTAAAGCTTTAGCACAGATCTAACAAAACAACTCACACGTCACACCACGGACATACTTACAGTGCACCTTCTTAGGTTTGACTGTCGCTGTAAGAGAGAAGGAGAGGGAAAAACCTGTAAGTTCCTGTGAGATTTTTTCTTTTTTTTTTTTTTAGTAGTTTCTGAACACAGTTTACAACACACTCATAAGATCACTCACATAAAAAGAAAAGGAAAACAAACAAAAAAATAAATAAATAAATAACACACATTGACAAATGCACAGCGCCAAAGATTTGCCATTATTCAAGCAGAAATGTCATGAAAAATTACTAACGGCTGCGCTACCTTAAAATACATCCCCAATGCAAATTCCTTTAAAGGTCGCATGCAGAAAAAAAGAAGAAGAAGAAGAAGAAGAGGAAGAAGAAGAAGAAAAAGATGATGATGATTAAACAATGTTGGGCCCAAAAAAAAAAAAAGAAAAAAAAGTTGAAAGACAGAGAGAGAGAGAGAGAGAGAGAGAGAGAGAGAGACGCTGGGAGAAAGAGAGGGAAGGAGAGCAGAACGAAGGTTTTCGGGGGAAATACGGGTAGAAAAGTTGCGAAAAGAGCATTAAAAGCGGGGTGGGGGGGGGGGGAGCGAGAGGCGACAAAGACGGCCCCGAGATGGAGTGACGGGGCGAAACAGGGGAAAGGACAGAGGAGTTAAAAGGAAAAAGGAGGCGATGTATGTGAGAAAGGCAGAGGGAGAAAGGCTGAGAGAGAGAGAAGCATGGATTAAAAGAAGGTCAGACACAGAGAGGAAGGAGACAGAAGGGGGAGGGTGTTTGTGTCTGGGTGTCAGTCTCCCGGCAGGGGGTCAGGCAGAAGGATAGAATGGAAAAAGAGAAAGAGGGAGAGAGAGAGAAAGAGAGAGAGAGAGAGTTAAAGAGGCAGGGGTAAAGTTTGGACGAAGGTTATTAGGATGGAGAAGGAAGGAAAAATGAGAGAGAGAGAGAGAGAGAGGGAGAGAGAGAGAGAGAGAGAGAGAGAGAGAGAGAGAGAGAAAGAGAAAGAGAGCGACAGAGGACAAGAAAAAGAAAGTAGTGAAGCATGAGAGTTAGCATGGCAGGTCGAGGGATTAACAAACAGAGGGGTAAAAAAGGGCAAGAGGTGGATGCATGGAAGGATAAAGGAGAGAGGGGAAAAAAAAAAGTGGCAGTTATAGTGATGGTGATGCAGAGTGTGCGTGTATGTGCGTGTGTGTGTGTGTGTGAGAGACAGAGAGAGAGAGGAGAGAGAGAAAAAAAGTTACTCTCTTAACCTCCACAGAAATGTTTCCCGAGCTTACACAGAGCAGACCGCGCTCTTAGAAACGACAGACTCGATGAAATATCGCCAGTCGATAGGCAGCATTTTATCTGTGCGTGTCTGGTATTGATCTGGCCTACAGGAACCGGGGGGAAGATTCACTGATTTTACGCACGGGGGTGAGAGAAAGACAGCAGCAGCACACAGAGACTGAACGCTTCTCTAAAGAGAACACACATTGGCTCTGTAGGACACATCCAATTACTTAAGGCTACAAGGAAATTGCACAGATTTGCTTATGCTGGGTGCAGATGCAAGGGCTTGGATGGTCTGTGTGTGTGTGTGTGTGTGTGTGTGTGTGTGTGTGAGTGTGTGTGAGTGTGTGTGTGTGTGTGTGGGGTGGAGGGGGGGGTGGCGAGGGGGGGGGGGTGGGGGGGGGGGTCAACCGAACAAAAATCTTTACAGACTGTTAACTGTATTAGTTTGTGTTGTTCGTATTCACAGGTGAGCGATTTTAACGGCTTTGTTTCGAATCGCTTGGCTTCAAGACTACCTATGTGAAAATGCAATTAATCAAGAAAAGTTAAATAAATAAAAAAAAAGTTTTGAAGCGCATCATTGAGTATTAAATACAAGGGGGGAGAAAGTTTTGAAGGTGAAATGTCTCAAAATGGACAGTGCTACCAACTAAGAATGCTATTTGTTGAATAGTACAGTTGTGTAAAAACAATAAAGAAACTTTAGTGTCCTCAGTAAACACAGCAAGAGAATAAGGATATTTCAACAAATCTTCATTGCTGTTATAAGCACTGAGAAAGTATTCATTAACAATAACAGTTCTGACAGGCTTAGTGAAATCACGTAAGGGAGATTTGGTGAGCCAATATTGAATTATCATCGATTTTTCATATCTTTCTTTCTGTTCATTCCAGGTAGTTCTCATTCTTTGCTTAAGGTAATACAACATGTCATACCCAGCTTTCGCATGATTTTCTAAGTTTAATTTCCCCGTCAGATCATGTAAGTTTTCAAGTCTTACACACTGGGGTTTTGGAATTTGAGAAATGCTGAAGTCATTAACGGCCGCTTCCCATTTGATCTGTAGGCTCTTTCATGTTTAAATTAAATAACTTTTGAAGAGAACCAGCAAAATAAAAATAAAAATAAAAAAGCGTTTCCTTTCATCAGTGTTCCTGAGTTGCCGACCAACACGGAGAAGATGGAAGGGTTATTAACATGAAAGAGAGAAGAAAAAAAAATCTTCTAAAATTGAAAACACGTAAAGTAACATTACAAGGCAAATATTATTTCATGATCAGTGATTCGTTTTGAAAATGGACCCGATCTTTATAAAAGAACTTGAAATGTGTATTTTCTTTTCACTTAAATTGAACAAAAATGTATCGAATGAAATTGTTAAGTAGTTGCAGTGGTATTATGACCTCAATTAAACTGTAATCACCATTTTAATGCCCAAATTTAATGTCCCTCTCTCACTCTGATATATATATATATATATATATATATATATATATATATATATATATATATATATATATATATATATAAACATTTAAAACATTTATTAATTTTATTAGTAGTAGTAGTAGTAGTAGTAGCAATGATAATACTAATACTACTACTACTACTAATAATAATAATAATAATAAAATAATAATACTAATAATATGTTATTATTAATGAGGTGAAACTAAATCTTTACTATCTGAGGTAGACAAGCTGAAGATTTTTGAATGAATATATATATATATATATATATATATATATATATATATACACTCTTTGGGGTGAAACACATGATGATGATAATAATAATAATAATAATAATAATAATAATAATAATAATAATAATAATAAACAGTCCATTTTGACGCAAACTTGCCTAGGTTAATTTTCTACGATAAAATGAATATCCTAATTTTTCTTCAATAATGGCTCCATTTTGTTTGGTGTGGTACAATCTTGGTTGTTATCTAGAGTGAATAGCTGAATTTTGTTTCTGCCGTAAAATCGCTATGTTTTTTGGGTTAACTTCTTACAGTACGGTGAAATAGCCCTGTTTTAATCCACTCACATAAAAAGAGCGTATTCGTGTATGACATTGCAATGGCTGTATACACTTACAGAGGCGAAATCGGTTTCATTCGTTTACGGCGGTATAAAAATGTCAAGTCGGATGGCTACACTTCATTTGTGAGGTAAAATGGCTGTTGTTACTGTTTACGGATGTAAAATGGCTGTGTTTCCACTAGCACCAAAAACATGGCCGCCTACATACAGGAGAAAAACATCCCAAGAAAAAGAGAGGGGGAGAGAGAGAGAGAGAGAGAGAGAGAGAGAGAGAGAGAGAGAGAGAGAGAGAGAGAGAGAGAGAGAAGCCAACGAGAAAGAGGCACGTTATATTTCTGCGCCATTGCGTCTATTTTCTGACTTTATCTACGCAGACAGCTGCACAAACTAAGTGTTGTTTCGCTAAACTGATCAGTTTCTTTAAGTTTTCCAAAATGATCCTGCTAACAAACTCCGCTTTAACTGATTCCAAGCAGACGAGGTGGGGGGGGGGGAGCTTTCAAACAGGGTTGGAAGAACAGATTTTTTTTTTCCGTTTCCCCGGCAGTTTTGAAAAAGGAAAGGGGGCAGGCAAAGAAAAAAAAAAGGTATTAGGCTGCAAAAATGGAGAGTGAATGAGGAAAGACTAAGTTATCTAAAGGAGAGCGAAGAAAAGATGGAGAGATTTTAAAATGAAGGAAAAAAAAAAGAAAAAAAGCTGAGCGTGCGAGAGGAGGAATTGGAACAGGAAATGGCGTGCTCACAGCGGGAAAGAGAGAGAGAGCAAAAAAAGAGGAGAAAAAGAGAGGGATCAATTAGAGAGAAAGCAGAACTGACTGTAATGGTTTCTCACAGCAGGGGAGAGAGAGAGAGGCAGACAGAGAGTGAACGAGAGAGAGAGAGAGAGAGGGGGAAGGAAAAACAACAGCAGAATTAATGTTTTGACAAGTTGCCCTCAGAAAATGGAGGGAAGAGGGAAGAGCTGGGCACTGTGAATAGGGATGAAAGACAAGGCAGCCCGGGGAGCTTTTTCAGCGTGACACCACTCTGCTGAAGCAGAATTTCAGGGAGCTTTTTCAGCGCAACACTTCTCTAGGCTTTTTTTTTTTTCTCTCTCTCTCTCTAGCATAACACCACTCTGACATTGCGAATAGTTCCACTGCCCTAAAAAAAAACAAAAAAAAAAAAACACCATTCTAAGGATTTTTTTTTCTATTTAATCTTCCAACACTTTCTGTTCAAACCATTTTCTGTTAAAACAGGACTTGGGGAGCTTTTTCAGCGTGACACCACTCTCTAAGGGAATATTTAGGGGTGCAGCCAAAAAATTTTTTAAGGGTGCAGAAGGAGGACCGTTTTAAATGCAACACAGCTAATGTTTAGCAAGCGAGCTTTTCATCATGTGTACATGGTTTGTTTAAAGCCAACTTTGGGGGGAGCCTTTTCGCCGTAACGCTGTACAAGCAACCCCCGTTAACAACGCTCAACCTAAATGAGTTTTTCTTTTTTCTCTCTCTCTCTCTCTCTCTCTCTCTCTCTCTCTCTCTCTCTCTCTCCTCTTTCCTCCTCCCATTCTTATTTTCACTTTGAAATCCGCCCGTTTATTTATGTCCAAAACAAAAGTGATAGACTCACTCACAGGACCCAGGGACTGTACCATAGAGAACAGGCCAACCTTGCTGGAGTGACATTGAGATTTTTCCCTGTTCTGGTCCTCCCAGGTGAAGCTGATCTCTGCTCTGTCCTTGATTTTTTTTTTTTTTTTTCCTCTCCCTGTGCCTTGGTGATTAGAGCTTAAATGACCTATAGAGAGAAATCGTTCCCTCAAACTCCCTTTAATTACTGCTCATTGCCCAAATGGCATTCGGTAAACTCGAGTCCTTTAATTTGACTGTATCGTTTCCATGGATGCGATTTCGCACACACCACGCTTCGGGTAGGTTCACAGAGAGCTGTTTGTTGCCTGGATGTTTTCTGTCAGATAAAAGGGAACCCCTGGACAGGGAGGAACCAAAGTGGGCGAACGGCGTTACCGGAGGGAGCAAACAACAGCTGCGCGAAATATCCTCCGGTGTACACAACCGAGGAGGAGTAAAAAAAAAAAAAAAAGGAGGGGGGAAAAAGAAAAGAAAAAAAAAAAACGTAGCTCATGCAGTCTCTCCTCTCATCAATATCTCTCCAAATCTGATTACCGCCAACATTCCTCAGAGAGACAGAGAGAAGAGATTACGACTGATTGAAAATGAAAGAATTATTAAAATAAAAATGGACGGAATGCAGATGAAGAAAGGACGCAAGACATACAGGAACAAAAAAAAAAAAAAGGGAGAGAGAAAAAGGAGAATAAATAAAGAGAGAAAATTGGGGAGAACAAAAGAGAAGTTGTAGAGCAGAGAGAAATGAACGGCCACAGAAAACAGGGAGAGACAGAAAACAGTTAGGGAGCGTTTTTGTAGGAGTGAAGGAGACAGAAGAAAAGAAAGAAAGGAGAGAGAGAGAGAGAGAGAGAGAGAGAGAGAGAAGAAGAGATGGAGACAGTGAAAGTCTAGTGGATGGAACTCAAGATTAGTTTTGCTCTGGTAACGACAGATCATAAAAATGAGGGGAGAGGAGAAAAGAAGAGACGACACAGAGAAGGGGAAGATTAGTGCCACTTCAGAAGTGACAGAACACTAGCAAAGAGAGAGAAAGAAAGGATGGAAGAGAGAGAGGCAGGCTGACAGAGGGAAAGAAAGAGAACAGGAGAATGGGATGCTACAGTTTAGTTTGGATTAGTTTCGGTCAGAGGACCGAAAGAGAGGGAGCAAGAGAGCGAAAGAGAAAGCGAAAAGAGTTAAAAAGATGGACCATCTAAACCATCTCAACCAAAAACAGAGGGAAAACGAGAGAGAGAGAGAGAGAGAGAGAGTCTGGAACCACGCTAATTAATTAGAAAAATAAAGAATTTTACCTCAGCTTTATCTAGTATTTACTAATCCGTATAAGACACTCTGGTGCTTCTCATTATGATGAAGTCAACACTTTTAGCCTGATTATGTTTCTATTGGTAATCCAAATCCACCCACTTGCATCTCATTAAACAACTTTACAACAACCTGTGTACAGCAAACACCTAGGTTCTGTCGGTCTTTCACACAAAAACATAAATATATATTCATTCAATACTACAGTAGTATTTTAATATTAGACATATTTTTTGTCAGTCACTGAGTGGGATATTACTTCTTTACTTTTTGCAAAAAGCCTCCAGAGGAAGTGTGAAAAGGTCAGTTTAATCGTTCAAGGTTTCCATTCAGAGATACTTATAAAGCAGCGTACCTATCAACCGCTGTCTATCATTGAGCTTAATAATCAAAATGCCTCTTGGCTTAAAAATGAGTATAGAAATGTAACTAAATAATTAGTGAGGCTGAATAATTGCCTAAGGACAAGGGCTGTGGAATTGGGTCGGACAGCGGGCGGAGTGAGCTGACATTCCCAATCTAACGGGACGACATTCCCCACCGTTCCCGAATCAGCCCAGCCGAGCGGAAGGTCAACATTACTGCAGGCGGTCTGTATAGGGGCACAGGAGACGCCACCATTTTCCTTCTCACACACACACACACACACACACACACACACGCACACACAGGCTGCACTGGGACATTTTGCCCAATATTTTAAATGAAAAAGTCAATTTAGATTAAGAAGTTATTGGAAATTTTTCCCGCCAAAATGGCTACAAAAAATAAAGTGTCGCTACACTACATATATTTGTACATATATTTGTATATTTGTAATATTATCCCTGAATATTAATAAATGCAACCGTGTTTCATTTATTTAACACACGAAACAACTTAACGAATAAGGTCAACTCTCGGCCCTAAGAGGGAGGGGGGGGCGGAGAAACAAAAAAAACCCCCAAAAAACGGGAGTTTGGTATTTTGCCCAGGTTCTAGTCAGTGACATTAATTACTCAGAGGGTTTATAGGAGGAATTAGGCCCACCATCCCCTGCCGAAAAAACCCAACAATGATGGCATGAAAATATTTTTGAAAGCAATAATCCAAAATATTTATTGCGTAATCTAAAAAGGTTCAACTTTTCAAATTATTCCTAATAAGACATCGAGTAATTGAATGAAAAAAGCCAAGGTGTACGTGAGGGCATTGTTAAATGGGTTTGACGATGAAGAACAGCGAAGGTCATCGGGAGAAAATTGAACGTGAAAATGGCGAAATGAGCCAAAAGGAAAAAAAAAAAAAAAAAAAAAAAAAAAAGCAAAAGAGGTTAAATATTGCAGAGAAGAGGGGGAAAAAATGGGAGAGACAAAAAAATTAGACGGCGTAAAGGTTCGGAATTACAGGAGGAGAAAGAGAGAGACGGAGAGAGAGAGAGAACCGAAGAAGGAAAGAAAAGGTTTGGGATTGGGCGGAGGGATTGCGTGCGGAGATGGAGGTTGTGTGAGTGCGTGACAGCGAGGAGGGGAAAGAACGCGTTCTTTTTTTTTTTTTTTTTTTCTCCCAAGGAAAAAAAAAAAGTGTGTGATGAAAAAAAAAAAAAAGTAAGGGATGAAAAAAGGAGTGTACTCACTAGACTCACAGCACACAGTGACTCGCAGCTTCATACAGGGGAGGGGTGGTCCATCATCTGCAGAAAGAGCTAAAGACAGAGAGAGAGAGAGAGCAAAAGAGAGAGAGAGAGAGAGAGAGAGCAAAAGAGAGAGAGAGAGAGAGAGAGCAAAAGAGAGAGAGAGAGAGAGAGAGAGAGATGAACGTCTATAAAAGTGGGTATAAAAAGAGTCAAATTTAAAAAGATATACCACTTGCTCATTATCAATCACTTTTCAAATCCCCCACCCCCACACACACACACACGCACACACATACACGCACACAAACATACACACCAAAGCTAGAAACCAGGGGAGAGCCAACCTAAAATGGCTAATCCAAGTCTGGATCCAATCCATTAGCTGCAGTGTAAACCCTTGGAATTACCAAGGCACTGACCCATACCCAAGAGCCATGGAAAATAGATAAATAACGCCACAACTACTGAAACAGATGCTACACGCTAATGCTAACATGCCAAATACATGTAGTAGCCTTCTGTACTTACGCTACACATAAACATGAATTAAATAAATATTAAATTAAAAAAAAAAAAAAAAATCCATTGGCTTCATATGCCCTAAATGGCTAGGGGGGTACCAAGACTAAAAGATTTATAGCTCTGTACCAAACCAAATCGGAGATGCACAGCATGTCACTAATAACCACCGCTCAAATTTTGAGTTCATGTCTGTGGCGAGATTTGGTATTGAAATGAACACGTCAAAGTTGACCACTTTAGGTGAGAGCTTTCCTTTAGCTTCGGGAGATCAAATTCTAGCGGTATTAGCTGCGTTAGGGCACGGGCTAGACTCAGTTAAACTGAGGCTACGGCTTTAGCAAAATGTAAATGAGAGGAAGTGAGGGGGAAATTAAAATGCCTTTGAGCTAATGAAGTAGAGGAGTATATTTCAGAGTGTAAATGATGTGGGTAACGTGACTAAATATGATTTTAATGTGACTTATAAATGAGAACACTGGAAGTCTAACGACCGCTAACTCTTGAGAGAGAGAAGCACTTTCCAAAAGCATAGTTAGGTCATGTGTAATCGCCGCTGCCAAAGATGACCCAGGACTCCGCTGGGTTTTATTATGCATGATTTTTTTATTATTTTCCCCTCACTGTCTCTGTCTTACAACACACACACTCAAAATCTCTCTCTCTCTCTCTCACTCACTCACTCACTCCCTTTCTCTCTTTCTCTCACTCACTCACTCCCTCTCTCTCTTTCTCTAACTCACTCACTCCCTCTCTCTCTTTCTCTCTCACACACACACACACTACACACCCACACATCTTCTCTTTTTCTCCCTGTTACTACAGACATATCTACAAGATTTCTGTCTCTCTGCCTTTTACACACACACACACACACACACACACACACACACACATCCTCTTACCACAAATACACACACACACACACACAGTTCAAGCACACACATGTACACGCATCGCTTTAATTACAGAGCAGCGGATCAGCTCCCACTGAAAGGACATGCTTCCATGCCTTCTCCCGAAAACACGCAGAAACACACATACAGAACACCATCGTTATCGGAGGCGAATCGGATCGGCGGGGCATGTTTAAAACCACCGGCGACCAGGCCTAGCGGAGACACCTTTTTCACGGAGCAGCGTCAGCTCTATATAGCTGACGCTGCTCCGTGAAAAAGGTGTCTCACCCTCTTCTTCACAGAACTATAAATCTATAACAGCCATTTCAGTAACAGTAACCACCACGCCGGCCATTTTTCCCCCTCCTTTCACCGAAAAGCTTTTAAGCGTCTCAAACAACCGCAGAGACATCCGTTTAGAGCCAGCCGTTATTTCACGTTGACGCTAATGAGATGAGCTGACTCCAGCAAGACTGTTGTGTTTGTGTATGAGAGTGTGTGTGTGAGAGAGAGAGAGAGAGAGAGAACAGAAATAAGTATGTGTTTATCCGACATGTCTAAAGATGTAAAGTAAGTGTGTGAGCAGGACATATATCTGTATGAAGCTGATCTTTATTTTTATATGTTGCGTACGAAATTTATGTGAGAAATCAGTAAGAGAGAGAGAGAGAGAGTGTGTGTGAGTGTGTGTGTGTGTGTGTGTGTGTGTGTGAGAGAGAGAGAGAGTGTGTGTGTGTGTGTGTGTGTGTGAGAGGGAGAGAGAGAGAGAGAGAGAGAGTGTGTGTGTGTGTGTGTGTGTGAGAGGGAGAGAGAGAGAGAGAGAGAGAGAGAGAGTGTGTGTGTGTGAGTGTGTGTGTGTGTGAGAGAGAGAGAGTGTGCGTGAGAGAGAGAGAGAGAGAGAGAGAGAGAGAGAGAGAGAGAGAGAGAGAGTGTGTGTGTGTGTGTGCGTGTGCGTGTGTGCGCGTGCGTCCGCGCGTATGAGGGCGTGGTGTCTGGATGGTCGCCAGAAAACAACACGCACAGTCACACTGGGTCAGAGGTCAATGCTAAGGTGCAATCCTGTTTCCTGTTTTTTTCCCCCCCACATCTCAGCGTACACAGAGAGAGAGACAGACAAAACACATACCATTCACATTTCTAAACAATATCATTTCTGACACACTGAATCACTAACCTTGCAAACAATGTGAGCTTAGTCATTAAACAGAAACACTGTTGCGTAGTCTTTGAACCGAACAAAACACACACACACACACACACACGTTTCAGTGGATGGTTACTGTGAGGTTTGCCGAGGCAAAGAATACACAATAGGTTCTTGTGTCATGTATAAACTGTCCCATGGTTGAACAATACTCTATTGTCCGTGAGAGCAGAACAGTAATTTATGTAAAGATTCCTTTTCTTTTCTCTCTTCTAGCTCTTCCTCTCTTTTTCTCACTCTCTCTTTGGCCTTTGTTGTCCCTCTCTCTTTCTTTCGTCGGGAGGCTCTTTTCTCCTGTGCTCTCTTTTTTTTTTTTTTTTTTTTCATCAAAACATCACTCGTTCTGTAATACCCATGTCTACAATCTCTCTCTCTCTCTTTTTTTTCCCATCGTTTTGTCATTCAGTGAGTGGCCCTGTTTTTTTGGGGTTTTTTTTTTTTCATCTCCTTTTACCTTGTGTTCCAGAGAGGGGAAATGTATTTCTCCTCCATATTTTTTTCTGCTTATTTAGGCAGAGCTTTCTCTAATGCACTGACAGACAGACAGATACAGACAGAAACAGACAGACAGACAGACAGACAGACAGACAGAAACAGACAGACACAGACAGACAAAAGGATAGACATGCAGACAATAAGACAGACATGCAGACAGACATGCAGACAGACACAAAGATAGATGGCATTCAGGCAGAAAAGGGGCAGAAAAGAGTTTTGGCCTGGAACCACAGCTATAAAAAAAAAAAAAAAAAAAAACAGGAAAAAACCGTCATCTAATTTTACGACCGCAGACCATCTTTCCTTCCTTCTGAGGTTTGAAAACAGATGAGTGGAGAAAAGGGGGAGGAGAAGAAGAGAAAAAAAAGGGGAGGGGGGGGGGGGGGGTTCTTTCCACAACAGGAATACACTCCTTCCTCTCTAAGCTGGAAAACCCAGCGTATCGCACTCACCAACAAGACGCCCTCCTCACGTGCACTTTGCCTTAGTAACAGCAATGACACACAACACAGAACACCCACACACAACCTCTCTCTCTCTCTCTCTCTCTCTCTCTTTCTTTCACACTTTCTCTCTGACTCACAGCTGTAGTAGTAGTGATGTCCAGGCAGGAACTCAAAGCCCAGTGAAAAAGGAGTGAAACGTTGGATTTTTTCGGAAAAGCGCACGGGTCCAAAGGGAGCGTAGGGGCTGTTACACTCCCATCTCTTTATGGCGCCTTTGGTCTCTTCGCACCCCCGAAACTGCCCCTCGGCCACCAGGTACAGGGCCAACATCTCCGGAGGTGAAGACATGGAGACCCCGTCAGGGTAATGAGGACAGAGGATGTCCAGATAATCGTTAAGATCCACCTGGATGGAGTAATTACCTTCAGTTAACCTGAGAAAGAGACAGAGAGAGAGAGACAGAGAGAGAGAGAGAGAGAGTTTAGTTGTAATAGTGTGTGTGTAAAACATGTAATGTTTCATCACAAAAGAAAACAAACAAAAAAAAAAAACAAAACTTGGTGACACTTACAACTCATGAAAAAAAAACAGAACATAAAGAGAGAGAGAGAGAGAGAGAGAGAGAGATAAGGGAGGAGGATGTTTTCGCGGGTCTTTCGGAAAATCCACGGCCTGTCGTTTTCTCTGAAACGCTCGGCCCAAAGTTCCCAGACACGTCCGTCATATTTTACAGAAACAGGAATCTCGCTTATCAGTTCTCTCTTATACAACTCACTCAACTCCTACAAATCATTCCTGTAGGAGAAGGAAAAAAAATGCCTCTTCTTTACGGTCATGCCCTGACTAAGGCTGTGTGTTGGGAAGAGGAGGAAACTCTGGTCATGTGGAAAGACTGGACATTTCAGGGCGGCGTGCAGCGGTAAATTAGAGGAGTTTTTGTACAGATGAAATCTGTCTAATGGTAACGGTTTTTCTCATAGCGGAGGATTTTACCATGAGACACACTGACATGCGGGCTAAGGGTTACCACACCAGCTATATGCTAATTAGCGCCCCCCCCCCAGTTACACGCACACATAAACATACACACACACATACACACACACACACACACACACAGACACACACACACACGTCAAGCTTCTTTAATAAGCTCTGTATTTGCATAAAATGGCCCTTGTTGGGCTGGTAAACACACACTCATACTGTCATTTTCTTCACACACTGCTGACATGCAAATAAACAAGCACACACACACACACACACACACACACACACACACACTCTCACACAGGACAGACAGACAGCATATTAACACCGCCACATTAAGTGTAACTGATACATATGGAGAGGATAAAAGGTTTAAACAAATGAGAAACCTTGCAGAAAGAGATGGAGAGAATAAGAATAGAGAGAGGGCGAGAAACGTGAAGAGGGAGGGAGGGAGGGAGGGAGGGAAAGATGGAGGGTAAGACAGTGAGAAAAAGGGGTTAGGTAGGAGAAGGGAGACAGAGGAAAAGAGAGGGAGAGCAAAGGAGGGGGTTCGCCTTTAATTAGTGGCCCTAGAGAGAGTTTGGTGCAAGACAGCAAGAAGACAAGATGGATTTTAATTGGTCTTTCTCCTCCATGGGTGTGTGTGTGTGTGCGTGTGTGCTTACACTTGTGTGTATGTGTATGTATGTGTGTGTAAGAGAGAAAGAGGGATGAGAAGGGGGCCACGGAGGAGAAGAAAAGACAGGATGTGAGAGCAGGGCAGCCAGTTCAGGTCTGTCACCAAAAGTCTTTGTGAAAAAGCGACAGAGCGAGGGAGAGAGAGAGAGGGAGAGTAAGGGAGAGGGGAAGAGTCAGCGAAGAGGAAAAAAGAGAGAGAGAGAGAAAAAAAGGAGGGAAGTAGGGGTGAAGAATGGAGGGGGGGGGGGTCATTCTGAGTTAAGTGGGTGGACAGAGAGAAAACTTAATGAAAGAGCAGAGGACCACAGAGAGGGAACGGAGGGAAGAAAAAAAAAAAAAGAGACAGATGGAAGTAGATACCAGGGAGGAGAGGGAAAGAGAACGAACGAGAGAGAAAAGTTACAGAAAGAACAGAAAAGTAGGTATATCCACCAGACAGTCTGCTCACAAAGGTGAAACACATCCCAGTTCTCTCCAACAACGCTCCTTTCCGAAATCTGTTCCAGAAAATTCTCTCAAAGAGAGCGAGACGGTTCATCTCTCGCGAACGGCTGTACGCCCCGCTTAAAAAGTACGCGCAAGCTTTCGGAAAACTCAGAAATCGATGGTGTGTCTACCCTGATGTATGATTGCACCCAAGCTCTTACTTCATACTACCCACAAAACAAAATATATATTTATATATTAAATAAAATAATGATATTTTAACATATTTTTGATTTCTTTTCATCACCCATTTCGTGCATTGTTCATTTGAAGCGTATATTTATGGGGCGCACGCTCCAGTTTCTAATTAGATGACAAAATAATAATCAGTGTTATTTATTTGAGTTATATACAATTTATCCCCGAACACCCACATTCATTACTGTCATTCTAACAGATTGAGTGTCTGAAAAGCTTTCTGGGAAAATTCTTAAGTGTGCCAAATATGGCCCGAATAATGAACGACTTCCACACAAACCGCAAACGATCGGTTTAAGAGACTCAAGCCCCAGTCCCGTTTTATATTAAAATGATCTTGTTTACCGTTAAGGCAAAGTTCCCTAATATGTTTACTCAATTTATAACAAGGCACTCACACTGTTCATTTTTAACTGTACAACTACACCCACACGAACCCTTTACATTACAGGACGGTACATATACTATATGACTACATGCAAACCATTACTGATACCATACACAGTGATACTCACTTTAATTAAAAAAAAAAAAATTATATAGAAATAACTAAGACCACAGAGGTGTTTCTGCACTGTAACACACTCACCTATGCCTCCTGGTGTTGAATATGCTGTACTATAGCTTAAATATTGCAAACAATCAGAAGATGAGCTGTTCTGTAGGCTCCTAGTGTATATTAGACTATGTGATACGTCAGACCAGGACACAGTGAATACAGTTCATGGGTACAGTACATAGACACGGACTGCAGTCGGTCACAAGTGGATGGGTACAAAAATAAACCGCTTCAACAAAGAAGGTGACAGACCAAAGAGCCAGGAGAACATTCTAGATTCGAAATGAAAGAATAATAAATGGAGGAGCGACGGAAGGCGTCAAAGAAGTAAAGAAAATGAGAAATTCCCTCTCTTTATTCCACGTAGCAACTAGGGGAAGTTGTCGCGCTAACCGGAGGGTTGATCAATGTCGGTGACAGAATATCGCTGATCAATCTGTGTGACGGGGACCTTATCGATCGGGGAATCAGTCAAACGCGCTCGGACAAGGCCGGACTGATCAATACGGTGTCTGTGTGTGTGTGTGTTCTACGCCCCCGAGCAACACAGCACATCTCAATTTACTCACAACTGCTCTACAGTGCACTGTTTAACAGAGTGGGCGGTCACACCTCTATGGCAATTACACAAACATGCCCACACGAGCGCAAATCAACGAGACACGCACACACACACACATACACACACACACAGATGCACAAGGAACAAGGAACATACACACAGTGACACATGCATACATGCGCAAGCAACAAGCCACATACATAAACATGTGCAAGACCAACACAGACATGGACATAAGATTCACAAGATGCAAACTAACTAAACAAAGCGCACGCACGCACACACACACACACACACACACACACACACACACACACACAGCGAGCAACCATTAGCATGCACATGCACACACTTGTCTCCCGTCACTAATGATGAACACCTGCACACCAATCACATCAATAACAATAAACACGTACACACACAAACCCACGCACACACACACACACACACGCATAAACACACATGCAGACGCACGCGCACACACACGCATACACACACACACACACACACACACACACACACACACACACAAGGAACAAGGAACATACAAACAGTGACACATGCATACACACGCAATCAACAAGACCAACACAGACATGGATGCAAGATTCAAACACAAGATGCAAACTAACTGAACAAAACATAAACACACACACACACACACACAGCCAGCGACCATTAGCACGCACATCCACACACACACACACTTGTCCCTGTTACTAATGATGAAGACCTGCACACCAATCATATCAGTAACAATAAACACATATACACACACACACACACACACACGTACACAAACCCACACATACACACGCACGGGCACGCACACACACACACACATACACCTGACACAAACACACACACACACACACAGACACAAAGGACTCCTCAGTGGTACAATAGTCATAGATTGGTGCTCACTGAAGACGACCTTCTCCAGGCTGTGTGAATGGGGGAAAGCTCTCTGGGATAATTTGTCTTATTGTTGAGTTGGGTGTTGAGGGGACAGCACAGATGAACAACTGCTTTGAGCAGACCATACTCCAGAGACATAAAAAAAAAGATTAATACTTCTGTCCCATAACTACAATTCACTACCACTTCACTTGGAGAATGTGTTGTTCTTGAAGGAACTTTTTTTTTTTTCTATCAGGGTAAAACTCCAAAAAATGCCAAGTGACACGAATTTAAACTGCACTACAATATGTGCTTTACTGTGTGTGTGTGTGTGTGTGTGTGTGTGCGTGTGTGCGTTTCCTGTTCTGACAAGAGTAGTGTCAGATTAAATGTTAAAACTTTGTTTGTTTGTGCTTGATATAGGCTTGATCTGTGGTAGTGTGTGTGTGTGTGTGTGTGTGTGCAGAAGACACCTGTGGGTTCTGTCAGTTATCAGGTCTTGCTCTTGTCTACAGCTCCTCTGGCATTTCTGTCAGACTCTCCTTCTTCAATCTTTTTTTTCCTTCCGCTCTCCACCATCTCTCCACAGCCTCTCTCTCTCTCTCTCTCTCTCTCTCTCTCTCTCTCGCTCTCTCTCTCTCTCGCTCTCTCTCTAACACACACGATCTTTCTCTCTGACTTTACTTGTCACTATCTTATCAATCAGAATATATCCTTCCTTCACTCTCACCATGCCATCCAAACTCTTTTTCCCTTTATCTTTTCATCCCCCTATCTCTACCCTCCCCGCCCCCCCCCACACATACACACACACACAGCCCATGCCCCCTCCACGCCCGACACACACCCCACTCCTCCCGCCCCTGTCACACATACACATACAGCCCATACCCCCCCCACACACACACCCGCCCCACACACGCACACACACACACACACACAGCCCATACCCCCCCCATGCCCCACACACACCCCACACCCCCCCACACACACACCCGCCCCACAGCCCATACCCCCCCCCCCCCCCACCCACCCACACTCAGACGCGCACACACATGCACACACACTCAGACGCACACACACACAAAAACCCTCTTCCTATAGGAGTCTCTGTGAGATGAGATCAGGGGCGGTATATTCTACTGTATTTGTAAGAAAAAGAGATATTCCAGATCCTTCTTTTCTCTACCCTCCACCGCCCCTGTCATTCATCCCCATCAGTGCTAAACCCCTGCAGATGTGCTCACAGCTCTCAGGGTTAGGGGGCTAACCCAACACATCTTGACAGAGGAATGAGCAGACCACTGCAAAAAAATAAATAAATAATACAATAATATATATATATATATATATATATATATATATATATATATATATATATATATATATATATATATATATATATATATAAACTACAACAATAGCTGAAGGACAAGTACATCCCTTCAGAAATCATTCTTAAATTAACCCAGTCATACTCACTATTCGGTCCGACATGACAACGAAAGGCAGGAGTGTGTCTGTGTGTGTGTGTGTGTGTGTGTGAGAGAGAGAGAGAGAGAGAGACAGAGAGACAGAGAGTGCAAGCGAGAACATCTATGTCATTTAAATTCACAGACAACTGACTGGCAGTGTGTCAGGATTGTATTAACCTGACTACATACGAAAACGGCTGTACAGTTCCATACCTTCACTCGCTTTGACAAAGCAACAGTGTTGTTTGTTTGTCAAGACTAAGAAAAAAAACAAACGGGAAGGAATTTAAAGAGAAAAGGGATACTACTGCGTTATGATCCCGTGGCCATTTCAATAGGTAAATTATGACAGGACTGAGTTAAAAGAAGCAGAGAGAGAGAGAGAGAGAGAGAGAGAGAAGAGGGAGGGAGAGGGAGAGAGAGAGAGAGGCCATAAATGAATCTGGGATAATGAGAATCGCAGAGAAACTCCTTTAATTTGGCAGTAAACCATGTTCATAAAAAAATGATAACCTCCGCGGCACAGCATCAAAAATGAATATTGTCGGAATTAAGTCGTGTCGAGGGGCTATTAGCAAACACACAACAGCCCATTCGTCAGATATACACCTGGAGAACAAATAAAAAAAAAGGACTGAAAAGCTGAAATATCGAACATGTGGGAGATCTCAGTCTGTAAAACATCCTGTATGCTGAACTATAGCATTGTTCTGAAGGACACAACAGATATTTCCAGCCAGAGCTGAACTAGATACAGCAGAGCGTTTAAAAAAAAAAAAAAAAAAGAACTGATTACGCCGATACAACATAAGCTTTTTGTTTTTTAATAATGAAACGCATTCGTAGTAAATCTAAAATGCGTGCGAGTATGTGTGTGTGTGTGAGAGAGAGAGAGAGAGAGAGAGAGAGAGAGTGAGAGTGTGTGTGCGTATGAGTATGAATGAAAATAGGGGCCAAGCATACCCAAAGCACCTTTGATCCTTTATAAAAGGGAATAATTAAACCATGAACAATTCAAGCCCTACTACCAAAGGAATACAGCGAGAGCTTAATACCGTGCATACAGAATGAGCCTTCCTCCATAAAACCGCAGCTTACTGTAAGCAAAAAGCCCCTTCGTAATTGGTAAATAGGGCTTATAATTGGTCAACAATATTCCGCTGTCCAAATGAAAACAGGAAAACACGCAGGAAACGAAAAAGGGGGTTGGCGGCAGTGTAATTGTTTTAGAAACGAGAGGGGGAGAGAGAGAGAGAGAGAGAGAGAGAGGAGAGAGAGAGAGATGAATGGAGAAATGGAGAGAGGTCGAAGACTAGCATAAAAGTAACCCCGGTGTTCAAACCCCTTGTCAAACAACCACCACACAGCATGGTTGAGAAGGCTCAAGGGAGCAGTGCTGGCCTTCTTAAAGAGACATTCGACGGTGGAAGGGACTACTTCATGGCTCAGAGGCTGATGGGAGACAATAAAAGACAAAGAGAGGGGGAAAAAAAAGAGAGGCCTGGAAGAAATAAACGAGAAAAGACCTTTGGACGTCTACCAGGTCTTAAATGAGGTGTATCAGCAGGAAACTTTATTTTAAAAGAGACAGAGAAAGAGAGATAGAGCAATTCAGAGAGAAGCTGAGAAGGAGATCCAGAGGTTTTGGGGGGGGGGGGGGGCAGGTTGGTACATTTCAGGAGAGTTTGAGGAAGGAGAAGGGTGACAGACATACAGAGAGAGAGAGAGAGAGAGAGAGAGAGAGAGAGAGGGAGAGAGAAGATGGGTTTGGTCTATAACAGTCTGAGGATGGGTGAGCAGGGTCAGTGAAGCTCATCTTGACTTCCATGGAGAGCATCAGCATGTGAAGAACGGATGCAGAGAAGAGGGGAGGGGGGAAAGAATGTATGCTGGAAACCTTAGCAACAGGGAAGTCATACGAGGGGGGCAAAAGAGGGGGAGAGAGAAAAAAAAAAAAATGAGAGAACAAGAGAGTGGGAGAGAACAAAAGAGAAAAGAATGAACATTCTTTTCCCCCAAAGGGGGTTCCACCGCTCCAGTACCCTTTCGCTCAACAGGCGATCCCTCCATCACCAAACGAAAAAGGGAAAAAGACAACCAGTCAACAAAGTAAGAGTGAAAGAGAGAAAGGGATGAGGAAAAAAAGACAGAGAGAGAGAGAGAGAGAGAGCACTACTGCTGATCAGTGGTGTGTCTTTTATCCATCCTGTCTTCTTGCCTCTCTTCAACCCTCTCCTTCACTTCCCTCACTCCATTTTATTTCATGTGACACGTGTATGACCTGCATCAAAGTCATCTTCATATTTACCATTAACCCCCATCTCTCTCTCTCTCTCTCTCTCTCTCTCTCTCTCACTCCCTCTTTCTCTCTCTCTCTCTCTCAGGTCACGTTAGTCTCAGGAGACCGTCAGCCCAGCTCCAGATGCAGCCTTTTCGAGATCGCGAGCTGGTTCTGAAACGAGGAAACGTGATCGCGTGACGAGCGGTGCCAATCGGCGTGTAAAAAGTAACGCTGTCATCTTGACACAAAATGACTGACACAGATCTGCTCGACGGAGAAACGGAGCACATTAGCCGAGTCTCAGAGAGGAAGAACACCAGCCCGACGCGCCACCTTATTCTCACAAAGAAAAACGATACACCCCATGAAAGAATAACGTGTACGTTTGAAAAAAACCTAAATAACTCTAAAGATAATGATAGAAAGAGGTGTGACAGCAAATGCATTAAAATTAATGATAAAGGTTCAAAACCAGTAATCGGGGGGGGGGGGGGGGGGGTGTTTCATTTACTTACAGAATGTGGGAAAAAACTCATCCGAACAATAATAGTGACAGAAGTAATGTTCTTATATTAGCCAAAAAAATTAATTATACCACGAATAAAAGATTTGAATGATGGAAATAACAGTAACAGGGGTTATAGTAATCGTCACAGCGGCAATTAAAGCAAACAGTAATGTTTTAAAGAATAAATATGATCAACTAAAACGGCAACACCTTAACAGTCACAAACATGTTGACTATTTTTTCCCCCTCAGTCAAATCTGCCCTCCCTCTGTAGTCCATTTGTCAAAAACACGCACAGGCTAACTGCCCTCCAGACACCCTCCTGAGCTGCCCTTCTGTGTCACATAAATGCCCCCCTTTGGAGATAAACACCCCCTTAATCTGTAGCTTGCCTGTCGCCCCCCCCCCCTTCCTCTAGCCTCCTGTCCCTGTCCCTGTCCCCCCCCCCCAACTCCCCCACTCCAAAAAACACCCAGCCATCAGCACAGCCGCTAACCCAACGGGCGCTAATCTGTTCAAATGGCCCCGATTTTCTGTCTCCCTACGTCCGTGTGTGTGTGTGTGTGTGTGTGTGTGTCCATGAGGGAGAGATAGCCTAGAAACACACATGTACACGCCGACACACACAGACAGCTATGTTGTGTCTAACCTGACTTTTAAGGCTCTTTAAGATAGACACCTACTTACTCTTCTCCTCTGGCCATCTGCTTCCTCCTCCTCCTCCTCCTCCTCCATCTTGCTCCCTCCCCTCTCTTTCTTTCTCCCTCTCTCTCTCTCTCTCTCCTCTTCCTCTCTCCCTCTCTCTCTGTCTTAAAAAAAAAAGTTCATTTCCTTCACTTGAATCATCCCTTATTTCTCCTCCTCTGTCTTCATTCACTTACGGGTTCACTTACTGACCCCTCTCATTCTCTCTGATTATCTTCCTCGCTAGAGAATTACGCACATGTAGAGAAGTATCGCCTTGGTTCCCTAATCTACCAGTGTGTTTTTAATGTCAGGTTTTTCCTTTTGTGTGTGTGTGTGTGTGTGTGTGTGTGTGTGTGTGTGTGTGTGTGTGTGAGAGTGAGTGAGTGAGTCTGTGAGTGAGTGAGAGAGAGAAGGAAGGAGAGAATGTCTTGCCCTTCTCATCTGCACATTTTTCTCTTAAGGTTGCAAGATTTTCACATAAAAATCAATTTTATCTGAGTAACAAGCATATCAAGGTGTCTTACATACTATCATAGTGAAGGTGAATATCACATACATTGTATTTTTAAGGGGTGTGTGTGTGTGTGTGTGTGTGTGTGTGTGTGTGTGTGTGTGTCAGAGAATGTACAGGGTGTGATAAGCAAGACTGGCAGATCTGGTAGTCCTTTTTTTTTCTCCTAAAGAGAGTTTTTTTTGCGTTTTTGCATTCTCATTTTTCCTCCTGTTTGAACATGCTCACTCTCTCCCTCTCCCTCTCACCAAATTGATTCTTTTCATTTTCACTGTTGGGTATAGTCCAGGTCTTTATCAGGGTATTATTGTTAGATACTTGGCCTTGCTATTTCCGTCTCTCTCTCTCTCTTTCTCTCTCTGATGGGAATGGGGCTCTATGTGGTTTAGTTCTGGTTGGTCCGAACACACAGTATCCTGTCACTAGCCAGATGCGGCATTCACTCTCCAACGTTTTCACGGCCTCTGACCAGTATAACTCCCTCCATCAGTGTCTAGAGTTTAAAGTTTGACAGCTCAAATATAGCCATGCAATACAACATACTCATATGCACACACTACAGTGAAACCAGCTAGGTTCTTGTTGGACATAAAACTAGATTAACTTGCTACGCTAGAGCTAATTATTAGCCTGCCAGGGAGCAGTGACACACGAAATCATTAAAAGAAAAAAAACAACAACAAGGCAACTTTTGTATTTACATCTCCATCAACAAACGCAGTTTGCTATTTTTATCCAGGCTACATATGAAAACACTGTTGGACATTCAAATAATGTCATGTTTCTGGCTTCAGGTGTTCTTTTTTGTTTCCTTGTCTGTTTATCTGTTTGTTTCGCTTTATTGCATTCAATTGTTTGCGTGTTGTTTATCACGAGGCTGGTTATGCGGGTGTGAGATGAACAGATTATGGGAGCTCGCTCAACAAACCGGTTTAAAAGCGATGGCTAACCTAGCATTGGCCCCACAGTGCCTCCACGCCGCGCGGAGAGCCGCGTTAGCCGTGTAGCATTAGAGCGGGAAACTCCGCGTGTGTCTCAGCCGAGGTGCGGGGACTGGCCACACTTCAGTAGAACTGCAGGAGAGCAGTTCTGAGGTCTTCTATAAAAAGAAATTATCAAGGGTTAGGAGGGGCGGTTGGGGGGGAGGGGGGAGGGGGGGGGGGGGGGGTGGCCGCTTTGCCATTTAGCATCGGAAGAATTGGTGTGCCCCCCATCCTTAAATGCGTTTATCGCCAGGCAACGGTTCGGCCAGTGCCTCTGGAGGCCAGATCTCAAACTGAGCGTAGGGGTCTATTTTCTGGCTGTTAGCACCACGGTTCTTTCAGCAAGAGTCAGCAGGACCTACACAACAACAAAAAACAGGAGTGTTTGACTTCTGCACTGGTGTGGTGGGGGGATGTGTGTGTGTGTGTGATGTGGTGTTGACGTACGAGTGTGTGCGGTGTTGATGTGTCTGTGTGTGTGGTGTAGGGTTGACGTTTGTGTGTGTGTGCATGTGCGTGTGTGTGTGTGTATGTGTGTTTGGTGAGAGAATCAAGCAGATGAGCAGATTTATTTCCAGCGAAGTGGACACTGGCAGGTTTTTCATGCCGCTAAGGGATGTTTCTCTTTGAATAATAGCTTTCCAGTGTCCATTCTTGGCATTCTCTGGGCTTTATGCGCCTCTATACTCCTCACTACCGTGAAAGAGAGAAGAATTCAGCACGAGATCTTTAGACATAGAGAAAGAGCTGGAAGTGGAAGTGTATTCTCTTTCTTTTTTTGTTCTCCTCCTTTCCTCAAAACCAGTGAAGTGTTCCTAAAAGACTGTTTGTTTCTTATGCAGAGAGCACTTATTGGAGAAGAGCATCTGTGGGCATTGTAGTGTGATTTGTGTGTGTGTGTGTGGGTGGGTGGATGCGTTTCCTCAGAAGTTTTATTTTTTAATGACTGATGAACGAAAGTGTTTGTGTGTGTGTGTGTGTGTGCGCGTGCGTGCACTGGTAATTATCATAGAACTAGAACCATCTCTGTGGGCTGTAGTAATAGTAACGTGTGCGTGTGCGTGCCTGTGTTTGTGTGTGTGTGTGTGTGTGTGTGTGTGTGGTGACCATGTTGGTATGACATAACGGGTGTGCGTGCACTAGAAGGATTAGTATGTGTTTGTATGCGTGCGTGCGTGTGTGTGTGTAAGTGTGTGTGTAAGTGTGTGAGGAAGTGGGATAGTAGTATCACTGTGTGTGTGTGTGTGTGTGTGCGTGTGTGCAACAGTAGTGTCACTATGTGTATGTGAGTGTGTGTGTTGGTGCCCTGAGGGTAAATGAGGCCAGAGGTGCCTTGGCCTGGGAACCTGCCAATGCAGTGCCGGGATGTAAGCCAACTATCCACCACACCCATCCCTCGTTCTCTTGCCTTGCGCACACTCTCTCTCTCTCTCTCTCTCTCTCTCTCTCACCCTCCCTTTTCCTTCCCTCTTTTCCCCTCACAACCTCCAAAACCTCAAAGTAATGAGGGCTTTTCATGTTCGAAAAACTTTTCTTTTTTTTTTTTTCACTGAGCTTTAAATACAAGTGCCTTGTTTTAGCTCTCGGCGGGTGCAGACGCTTGTTTGCCGCGTGCGGGAGGCGCGGCGGTGGGGGGGGGGGGGGGGGGGGCGTGGGGGAGGCAGGAGAGTTGGATTTCAGGGCAGAGCTGAGACAGGTTCACCAGCCTGGAGGTCACTGGAGTCCCGACTGGAGCACGCCAGCGTTGATGGCTGGTTTCGCGAGACTGCGAGGTGCCCTGTTTGCGGTCCAAAAAGCCCAGCTGTAAGCTGTAAGTGGGTTAGGGCAGACAAGCGAGGACAGCGCGCGCGAGAGAGAGAGAGAGAGAGAGAGAGAGAGAGAGACGGAGGGAGGGAGGAAAGGAGGGAGGAAAGGAGGGAGGGAAGGAAGGGGGGGGGGGGGGGTGTGGGCTAAGATGTACACGCAGCGGCGTTGGGCCTGACGCCATGCTGAAAAGGGCGCTCGCTAAGCAAATAAGCAATAACGATAAATCTGAACTGGCTTTGGAAATCCATCATAGCAAAAGTGGGTCAGAGTTTTGATAGGCTAGATACTCTCGCTCTTTCTCTCTCTCTCTCTCTCTCTCACTCTATGTTTCTCCTCTCCCTCCTCACTCTATATCCCTTTCTTTCTTTTGACTTACTCATTATACCGTTCTTTTACTTGCTCTCTGTTTTCCTCCATCCCTTTTTTAATCTGTCACTCTAACAGGTCCCTTTCTTGTCCTTTTCTCCCTTCCTTTCTCTCTCAATCTCTTTCTCCCTGTGTGTGTCTGTGTGTGTGTGTCTGTGTGAGAGAGAGAGAGAGAGAGAGAAAGAGAGAGTGTGTATGAATGAGTTTGTGTGTGTGGGTGTGGACAGTGGGGTCTGGGTGTCAGCGTAAGTGGTTCAGGGGGTGAGCACCTGTCCCAGGTGTGTGTTGTGTCTCGTTGGTCATTAGTGCTGTACTGACCACAGTTCATACCATCAGGGTCAGTGAGTCCCTTTTAACACAACGCCAAGTCTAACAGCCCAGAGAAAAAAAACCTATGACATACCATCCACGCTTCTACAAACAAGGACAAGCGGGAGAGTCTATACTCTCATGCCACTTTCTCTCTTTCATTCAGAGCGTTTTAATAAAGTCCATTCTTTCTTTTCTGGCCTTTCTTTTCCCCTCCACCATCCATGACTACGTTCACTTCCTCTCCTTGTCAACATTTCTCCGTCACTCTCTTTTTCTCCTTTTCTTTCATTCCCCTCACTACACACCATCCCTCTCTCTCTCACACACACACACACGCTCTCTATCCCTTTCTCACTTTTCTCTCTTTCCCAGTGCCTGTCTCTCCCTCTCTTGTTCTTCCTCTCTCACACACAGTGTTTATTTAAGTACTTTCACGGTCACTGCATTGTACTCTCATGGGACAAAACTGCCCTTTCTCTTATCCCCCCACCCTTCCCCACCCCCACCCCCCCCAACTCCATCCCATCCCATCATCTCCAGCTCTCCCCAGTCTCTCCTTCAGTCTCCCTCTCTCTCTCTCTCCATCTTTCTCTGTCAAAACGTTTCAAATTCAAATCGAGATTGGTTTAGCTCTGCTTGAAAGGTGCAGTTGGGCTCTTTGTAGAGTTGCATCCAGAACAGGCACAGAGAGGACTCAGCCTCACCCAGCACCTCCCTACACTCACGGGGCCACAAAAGGGCTCCATCTTACAAAAGACCCCTGGAAAAAAAAAAGAAAAAAAAAAACTTATTCCATTCATACCCTAGCATCTAGAGCATGCATTAGACATCCGTATTACAAAGGAGAGAAAAAATATCCACTACAAGACCAAGCATCAGGCATCCACATTACCAGGAAAAAAAAACCTTTGAAAGGGGGGAAAAAATACAAACAAACGCTCAATACAAAACCTATTACTCGAGCTCTGTATTATCGTGCAACAAAAGGATGGGAGAGAGGGAGAGTGTAAACACACACTGCACATGAAACTCAGTAGCAGTATTGAGAACGAGATGGAACAATAATCATTAACGGCACCAAAAAAAAAAGAAAAGAAAGAAAATACATTAAGACGCTTTCTAAATGGACAATAAAGTTACGTTATTCAAATTCAGGCTGCAACCCTTATCTAACCAATTTCGCCAGGCCCGAGACAACCGACATTCGATTTTTTTCCAAACAAGGGACTCAAATTGAAAGCGCTTGAAGAGGGAAAAAAACAAATAGCCCTATTTTAACATTTTACAAACAAAATTACACATTCAGGAAAAAAAAAATCCCTTAGCCTCGACATCTTGCGACTAATCTCATTTTTTCTTTATATTTGAAATGAAGAATGAATAAACGAATTGCATCCAAACGGTTGCCTGAGAAATGAAATGCTTACTCTTGGCTTGGTCTAGTCATTTGTAAACATGAGGACATACTTCAAGAACAAAACTCTTTAAAAAAAAAAAACGGTCCAGATAAGGCGAAACGAGGGGAGAGCGGCGGGGGGGAAAAGGGGAGGGGGTAGAGAGTAGGGTTCAAGGGTAACACATGTTGAGCCAGTGATGAGACTCTCTGATGGCCCACGACGGGGGATCAGTTATCTGCTTAATTCGGGATTACAAACGACCCACTACTGCGAGCAAAAATGAACTATCCACTCAGTTCTGTATTTTATCGTTTTACAAAAGAAAATTGAATTATCCACCGCTAAATCAATAAGATCCTATATGACACTGCGTTTCGCTATCACCCCCAAAACTAAAGACTTCCATTTTCCCATTATACATTTCGCTAAACTGTTTCACCTCTAGATGTGTTAAACCAATAAGGATACAATAGGACATTTTCGTCGACATAAATGATGGTATACTTGTTACGTATCATAGCAGAACGCACTGTTATTGAATATCAAATACGTGTTCCTTCATTTCGTACGTCCGTGTTCATATGTACAGATAGCAAACAATGGCAGGTATGCATTATGCTTCTCTAGTTTTCGATTCGACCTCGATTCTATCCTCAAGCACAGATATCGTTTCCTCTCCGGACGAGGCATATAGCTATAAATAAACATTATTCTTTTGAAATATTACAAAGGTAACCAAGTTTACTTGAATAATTCAAACAGGTGCCGAACATGGGGTAACCCTGCAATTCCAGACAGATCGAAAAAAGAGAGAGAGAGAGAGAGAGATACTGAGAGAGTGCGAGAGAGGAAGGAGGAGGTAAATGAACTAGATTTATGAGCACTCACTGGGAGTCACGAATTCAATGCAAATTTTCATTCGTGTTGCTGATTTTCTGCAGCACATTTAATTTCAGAATTGAAAAATGAAACATTTTCGCCTTTCTTCCAATTTCCTACATAACGATTGTAAATGCCCTCTCTGTAGAAGACATTATTCACACATCTCAGTGGGGTGTGTATATTATTGGTACAGCGGACCACTTCAAGAGCTCAGTCACATAGCTGGAACATGATTTTTTTTTTTTTTTAATGCAAACTAAACAGTACATTGGTTGTAGGTTTGAAAACAGGAGAAGACTATCACAACCTGAAAATCACGAGCTGCCAGTTACAGCAACTGAAACAGCTGTCAAAATAACACACCCAACCCTGCACACACACAAAGGCCTACACGTATACGCAGCGTGTTCACACATACATGTGACTCTGTTACAATAACAGTCACGCGTAGCCATGTTAAGACAGCGCACAAAACATTTCACTCAAAAAGATCCCCTTTTAAAAAAGGGTATTGCACCTACTTAAATCGAGATGCCTACATACATTCATATGCGCACTAACACACACGCACGCACACATGCAAACATGCAGATCGCGTTGGGTGCAACTCCCTTATATGCCGTCCCTGAGGTACGGGAACCGATGATGAGGGTGTTTTTTGCTCACCACCGCGCCCTGACAGTGACAGTAATACCTCCTGACATCTTTTCTTCCCTCTTTCCCTCTCCTTCTCTCACCTTATCCCTTCTTCCCAAGGGGATTTCCCTCTGCTGTAGTAAAGGGGGCTGGAATCTGTTGACTTTCTTTCTCTGCCACCCTACTATAATGAGTTTTCCCTCCTTCTCTCCATTCAGCATGGACATAATGGCTTTTCCATCCAAAGAGAGAGAGAGAGAAAGAGAGAGAGAGAGAGAGAAAGAGGGGAGAGAGATAAGTGGATCTCATTCCAGACCCCACTGCCACACTAACACGGTTAATAGAGGAGAGAGAGAGAGAGAGAGAGAGAGAGAAGCCATGATCAACACTGTGAAAGATAGAAGGGCTTCGTAGCTGCACAGCCATGAAATTAATGCCAGCAGCATCGTGCGAAAAACCAGCTGATGTAGAAATTCTGAAGCAGAATTGACACCCCCCCCCCCCTTTTTTTTTTTTTTAAGTAATGAGTTGTAAATGCTGTGAGATATTATGTTAAGGACAGAACCTCAGTACAGCCAGTCTGGCTATCTAGCGATGGTAATGGAGCAGTAAAGGCAGAGTGGTAATGGAAAGGCTATGGATTCGAACTCCAGTCGCAGCAGTTTACTCGCCTAAGCGCCTCTGAGCAAAGGTACTTAACTCCAAGGTTGCTGAAGAGAGGCGTGATATCTGCTATAGAAAGACAGAACCACAAATCAGTCCGCGTAAAGCCATCAAACTAGATGTATAAATGTACCTCTGCACATCTTATTCACGCACTGATAAAGAGACACACACATGTGCACACCTTCCTGAACAGAATGTTCTAGAATAGAAATGAAAGTTCAGTTGTTATGTGCATGATGTAAGCGAAAGTGTATTGGTTAACATGTAACATAACTTCAGTTTCCAACTAGACAGATCAAAAAATGTCTCCGCCCAATCATAACACGATAGATCACACAACTCTTAAAAAGGTACAGTCTCAATGAGTTATGAAAGTGTAAAGAGGATGATAGTATCTGAGGTAATGAGTGACTTGCTAAGTAGGCTAAAGTGTCATAGATCAGAACCCAGTGTATGTTTAACTAACCGCTAATCAGCTGTTAGCACTACAGAGGCTATAAATGTTTAGTTACTTCTTGGAAACGGCGCACCATGTTCTTGGGCGTCAGCCAACTGTTTTGTTGTCTGCTCAAGTGTGAAATAAATTAGCATATTTTTTTTTCAAAGAAAACGCATTTCTTTGGGAGCTACATACTCATAATTTAAAGCTATTGTTATAATAATGGCCATTGTGCTAACACTATGCTAACACAAAACGGCCTTAAAAGTTTCATTGTGCTGCTCTGCTCTTTGGTTCATTCTCTCAAACAGTTTTACAGTCACCATGGAGACCGATCAAAAGTAATATTCCTAATCTATCATCTGCCAGTGACATGTAGTCTGGCCTGTTACATGAAATGGGTGTATAATTTAAGGGAAGTTTTTTTTTTTTTTGTTGCCAAGTAGACAGATAGAAGCATTGCACTGAAATTTACATTTATTATAGTAATGAGTGCCACGCTCAAACAGCCACTGCGGGCAGTAGACTAAGCCTTGTTCTTAGAAGTAATAAATTAGTTATAGAGCATCTCTCTCTCTCTCTCTCTCTCTCTCTCTCTCGCTCTCTCTCATACACACCTAAAACCAGAGCATCAGAGGTAAGAGAAAGCCCCACACACACTTTAGAACAAACACAGCAAATATGTGAATGTGTGCCTTTTTTCCCAGCTCACAAAGCACAATGCAAACACATTTCAAAAGAAAGAATGTGTATACCTGGGTGTGCTTGTTCAAGAAGAAGAAGAAAAGAAAGAGAAAAAGAGAAAGTAAGAACTGAGAGCCAACTCAAAGGGCCACTACTCAGACCAACAGTACACACTCTGGTATATAAAGTTTGGTCTACACACATTAAAAGTAAGTGTGTGTGTGTGTGTGTGTGTGTGTGTGTATAATGGACATCCATTAGAGGCAATGAGAGGATGACAGTGAACAAGATCAAAACCATCCCAGAACATTCTCATCTAAAAAGCTTCCAACAAGATAACTCGAACCCTATCCCCTCTCAGTGTGTTTGCCATGGTGACTGTTTTCTGAATATGTCTCTTAATGTGTGTGCTACAGAAAGAGAAAACAATGAGAGAGCATATCTGAATTTTCATCTCAACATGAAGCAATAGGCAAAAATGCAACATCACCAGCCAAGGTTCATAGCAACGCTAATAGAATTTCAGCGAGAGTAATTCTTCTCGTATCCTTTTGAAATTGGATTTTCTCAGTGTTTGTGCCCCCCCCCCCCAAAAAAAGAACAGATTCTGAAAGGCAGCTGTTTCCTTCTTTCTCTTTTTCTTTCTTTCTTTCTTTTTTTTTTTCTTAAAGGGTTGCTCTTTGGGAATCAATTTCATAAAAGCAGAAATCACTAGGTTCCAAACTAAATTCTCAACTGCACACACTCTAATGCCTTCAAAGAAGAGTCACAGGCTATCACTACAAAACAGAGTAGTGCATTCAGACTACATATAGCATGAGAACCATTACGCAAACAACCCGTTTCACATTCAAACACAATAAACACCTCTCTCTCTCCCGCTCTCTCTCTCTCTCTCTCTCTCTCTCTCCATCATGAATTTAGTGTCTGACAGAGGAGGAGGTCAGTCCATATCATAGACGAGACTATGTACAAAGAAAGAAAACGAAAGAATGAAAAGAAAGCAATGACCGACAGACATGTATGGCACGTATTTTATGTATGATTCTCAGATAGGGGTTAAAAAAGAAAAGAAAAGAAAAAAAAAAAACCTGACGCAATGAAAAGCTATTTCTGTGATGGTATTTCTGCTCTCTCGGTACAGACTAAACATGCTTTTTCTGTGAAGACCAAAAACAGCATCCATGGTCTGTATGCACACACATTTCATCTCTGCTCCCTCAAGACACATCCAGGCCACTGGCAGCTGAAAAGACTGGCAACATACTGGTCTAATGATGCAACCCCGCGCACAAACACACACACGCACACACAAACACACACACACAGACCACAGAGTATAATTTGAAGTATTGATGCACCCGTGCTGTGAAAAGCTCCACTGGTCAGCCTGTGGGTCTGAGATAAATGTAGGGGCTTGGTGATAAAATCTGCATGTGGAAAGGTCATCAATATTAGCCAAATATCCACACAGGACAACCCCCCCCCTCCCCTTTAAATAAGAGATATCTTTATTCACTCTATGTAGCAGAACATAGGAAAGACCTTCACACACACACACACACACACACACACACCCTTCTCATATTATATATAAATATTTATCTGGACACGTGTAAACGTATTTCACGATGGTAGGATGGTAGTGGATGATAACAGATGTTTCTTGTTCAGAGCTAGGTGATTAGAGATTTGATTCCTGTTGGAGTTTTTTTTTTTTTTTGTAATGCTGTCACTGGCACAAAGAGACCTCATCAAGGACACTGGGTTAGTTTTCACAGATGCTGGTAAACAGTATGGACTGGGAGGCTTTAATACAGGCATGGTGGACATTTGTTGGGACCAGTCTATACTGCTGACCAATCACAGGAAGGTTAGTGAAACTTTTGATGGAATGAAGTATTCCACACACACGCACACACACATAACCAAGTGACTTTTAGAGGAGGGAGGGTATGCAAGAAAAACATAGGAGAAAAACTCCTCTTATCCAATCTCTCCTCTCCTATCTCCCTCTTCCTCTCTCTCTCTCTCTCTCTCACACACGCACACACCCCTGTGTTGTCACAGTATGGTAATTAAACATGCAGAAACAGGCATTTTAACACAGGTGTTAAATTCAAATTCATCACGCGTGAGACAAAAGTTGAGACAGTCAGCTTCAGATTACAGAAGCAAAACAAGCTTCATGTACTGCATTTCTTCAGTTTTCTTTTTTTTTGATTCCTAGACAAATTCCTGTGGAATAAAATCTCTTGTACCTCCTGCTACTAAAACCACCAAGTAAATATAATGCAGTATTTCCAGAGAATACAGGAAGTCAGTCGATTTTTTTTTTTTTTTTGCAAACACAAGAAACAGGAGTTTGATCTTACACAATCAAAACAGATTTCAACACATTTTTTTTTGCATCATATGTTCTTGTACAAAGCATCATAGGGGAGAATATGGGGTTGGGGGGGGGGGGGGGTGTTGGCTCACCATAAGAGAACAGCTAAAAGAAAGAGAAAGAACAAGCAAGAGAGAGGGAGAGAGAGTAAACACAGAAAAGGTTGTTTTCATTTTTACTTTTGTTAGCAACATGGATAAAAAGTCATTATATGAGAGTGGGTTTGTTGATTGCAGTTCACGGGTTCTTGCGGTTAATGATTTGCCAAAGGAGGGGAAGATTAACAGAGATTTCTCAAAGTCTGTACTGAGCGGCAAGACGCGTTTAGAGGTGCAATCACAACTTCTTTGATTGAGCAAAATTACAATTGTTTTTTGGGGGGTTTTTTTGTTTTTAGACTTTAATTCTTAATGTGTATGTGCCTGGGTGAATCTTCTCGTCTTTCTCTCAGTCAAACACGAAGTGGTTCTCCTCCACAAAATAAGCGGGAGGGGGGGGGGGGGGGAGAAGAAAAAAAGCATTGTTTTATTGTAGATGAGAAAGATGGGAGGAAGAGAAGATTTTACGCATGCATCACCTCCTGCGAAGGCACAATTGAGTCAATTATGCATAAACGGGGGAGGTTTTTTTTTTTTCTTTCCAGTGTTATTCATTGGGATTTGATATTCTCTGTTCCTTCATTCCGAGTATTAATTTATGATTTATTTCCAAATGAGCTCAAACAAGTCTCTTTGTGAACCAAAACCACACTAATGTAGGAATGTGAAGTAAATGAGAAATATCACAAGGGAGAAAAGAGAGAGAGAGAGAGAGAGAATGGGTTGGACTCCTGGTATGTCTTCAGTATTAGAAATGTGTCCAAACTTGTTGAGTGAGTCAAGCATGCTCACACTCACTCTCTAACACACACACACACAGTGTTCAGGTGGGCGTGCACTGAGGAATTTGTGGTTCTTTTAACATCGCCAATGTTCTTTATAACGTTATTCATTAATTAAAGACGTCTTTTTCAAACTACTTTTGACCTTAACTTCTTGTGTGCCTGTGAATGACTAAAAGGCGTAATGCTTAGACCACCAACCCTTGTAACTGTTACAATGAAAGAGAGAGAGAGAGAGAGAGAGAGAGAGAAGGAATAAAACCCAGGCAGTAATACAGATAAGGGAGCGGTATATGTACTAAGTTTATCGGTCCAACAGAGCAGCTAACATTTCAGCTGATAAAAATCCCAAATGTGATACACACTGACTCCATGACTACTGACAAGAGATGGGCAGATTAAGGCCCACCATGAAATAAAGAAAAGATGAAAAATATATATATATATATATATATATATATATATATATTGCACAGAGTATTTAATGGTGGACACAGCAGACGTGTGTGTGTGTGTGTGTGTCCATGTAGCTGTGTGTCTAGGTTAATACCATAAATCATACAGAGTACAAATCACGGCTACTCTATCACACTCCGCCTTAATTTATGCGCACACTACAATGCACACACAAGGGGGAGTCTAATTTACCAAAGCGTCTTTATTCACAGTCATGTAAGCATTTACTTGGGTAGTGAGAACATTACATGAGAGGTAAGTGTGTATTCATGTGTGTGTGTGTGTGTGTGTGAGAGATAATGGCGTCTGGCCTGTGTTGGTAAAAGCGTGACGTGGCGTGTAGCAGCAGAGACTCGAGTCAACAGTGCAGTTATGGCGCAGCCAAGAATCGAACCACCTTAAAATACATTACCAAACCCGAAATCATCTTAAAATGAGTTCATATGAAATCAAACCACCTCAAAAGAATTTTTTTTTTCAAAATCTGAATCAAATTATTTTACAAGAAAAAAAAAAAAGTCTAAAAATTAGTCCAGCTTAAAAACCACAAAATCTAATACTGAAATCAACTGAACCACCTTAAATACCAAAAAACGCTGAAGATTAAAATCAAGCCACGTCCAAAACGTAGATTCTTAGTTTGAATGCCAGCAGTGCCACATTAGCCCAGTGTGGTTCAGATCAAAGGGAATCTAATTGGCCATGGTTCTTTGGGTGAGCCAAGGTCACTCTCTCTTCTCTCTCTCTCCCTCTCTCATCTGTGGTATTCAGTGTTGCTCATACACCTACATTGCTATGAGGCAAATTGTTTTTAAATCAACAGCCTGTTTAAACCCCCATCTAAATAAGCCCATTTTAAAACAGCCAGATTACACAACAACAACCACCACCAACATAACCACAATCTAATCAAAATCAAACGCTCTGAGCCATTTTCGAAACACAGCTTAACTTCAGTCAACTAAAGCACTTTGGGTGGGACAGAGGGAGGGGTGGGGGGTGGCTTGCAAAAAAAAAAAAAAAAACTACATAAGACCCAATCAGACTACCTTCAGAGATAAAACTGGAGGATGCAACCAGAAATGATCTTAGAACAACAGACGGTCTAAAACGCAAAACCAGTCTAATCATGTTAAGCTGATTAAACCTCAGCTACACAGAGGATTTTACCAGTCTAAAGCCAATGGGTCTCAATTCCAGTGATGGACTCCCCATCTGACTTGCACGTTTTTGCTTCATCTTAAGACCAATTACGCCTGATTCCATTCATCAGCTTATCATATAAAAAAAAACCCTTACTAAGCTCGGTCAGCTGTGATAACAAAGGGTTAAACCAAAGTTGTACATGATAAGGTGCCCTCGACTTTGAGGTGGAAAACCACAGGTCTACATCTGTGTCATTCAAAAAAAACACTCCTGAGACCTCCCTACATTACGCATTTTCAATGTAACCTTGTTTCTCTCCAATGGCTTCCCAGGGTAGAGTTTAGAACATCAGTACAAACAAACCAAACTTAAACCGTAGAAAGAAAATGTTAAACCACTACCTACGCCAATCCAAATTCTCTCAGCCAAGCATTAAGCTAAGATTGTTAACCAGATGACCAGGGCAGTAGGTATCACCAGAGGGAAAATCAGACAGAGAGGTAGAGAGAAAACATGGAAACAAAATGAAAGGGGGGGGGGGGGGATAATTTAGAGGATTATTAGGTGTGCTTATGTGCAGGTGTGTCTTGCTGAGAGAGGTGGAGTTCAGATAGACCTGGAGGGTTTTTAAAACTCCAACAACCAATCAGCATCCAGCTCACACCTGGTGCAGTAGATGACACGACCATAGCCTTGTTAAATGACTGCCCTCCACCACCACCAACACCATCACCACTTAAACAATTAGACTTTTACAAGGACAGAGAAAACACACCCACCCACACGCATACCTCCTCAAATACATTTGCATAAAACTGATTTGCATCTTTGATATAAAGTGAATTAAGCAATAAGTCACTGGTCCAAATAACTGGGAAACAGTGGTTTTAGAGCAGTAATTTAAAATGAGTCAAACTCATTGCAACATCAAGTCCAGGTTTTTCATATTTCACCAAAGTGCATGGTCTCTAAACAATGACACACACACACACACACACACACAGGCAGAAGTTAAACAGCGACAATTATAGCAATAAATTCGAAGTTAGCTAGTTCTGGTTCTCTCTCTCTCGTTTGTGTGTACGTGCGTGTGTGCTTCAAAGTCATTATTATAAGCTGCAGGTGTCCCTGTTTCGCTGTCTGTGCGTGAGTGTGTGTGTGTGTGGCTGAAAGAGTGGTAAAAACAAACAAGAGAAATGGATCTACTCAAAGGTTGCTAACATTTTGATTTATACGCCCTGAACTGAGAACGCACCGACGTCAACCGGGCACACAGGCGTGTGAGCGCCGTAAGCAATCCACTACAAGATTGCGCAAGAACTTATGGTCCCTGCCAACGATACCATAAGTCACCACATCCAACTCAACCGTGCCGGGTCCGCGGCCTTGAGCAAGTACATGCAGAGTGACTTCAAGACCTCAGAAAACTGCTTACCCCCATATCTTAGACTGCTCCACCCGCTAAGATCATACAGTGTGCTCCATGCAGAACAAATCTGAGTTGCGTTACATATGTGAAGTGACTTACCTGGCGTTTGTAGAATTCCAATAGACAACGTGTCTCTTTGCCCATGAAGTAGAGACGACTTGTAAACACAGAAAAATTACTCTCCAAATAGTATGACTTTCTGGATACCAACGCCAACTCATGACGGCGGCCGCCCGATGCGCACTTCAGGACCGGTGTCAGCGAAGTGTAAGGGGTTCGAGAGAGCAGCGAGTAGTTCAGAGAACTTGGAAACAGTTTAGGGGAAACAATTCTGAGGAAGTCTCAATTGTAAAAGCGAGTTCCGCCAGACCTTAAATCCAATTCTTGTTTTTTTTGTTTGTTTGTTTAAGAAAAATACCCTACTTGATCCACGAATTTTATTTGACGAACAAGCCGAGGTTGCATACTGAGCTGGCAAAAAATAAGGATTCACTGGAGTTGTGTAACATCGGAAAATATTAATTAAGTTCACAATTCGGGTGCAAGTTGGTAATATTCCAAGAACAGTCAGACGTTTCCGCACATTGAAGTATTTCCTTTAGACGTTTGCCACCAAACTGAAATTCCACTCTACTTTTTAGCTGAGTAAGGAACAACTTCTTTCGTCTCAAAGTAATTTCAGCAAAGAAGGATAACGAAGAACAGAAAAAAATGATAAGAATTCCAAAGTTCTTTCCTAATCATTCAGAATGAGCGACAAGGCACTGTTAGACCGTTCAATCACGGTCGTAGATATTTGACAGTGATTTGGTGCCCCTGAAGCAATTTGATCGATTTGACTTGAGGAGGAAACGGGCAAGGGAGCAGGGCGGGGACAAGGGAGGGGCTGCAAACTTTAGACCAATAATAAAACGGCGGGGGCGGTACTAACATTCCATAGTTTTCCAAGGTGTGATGCGTGTCGGTCTGCGTGCGTCAGCCTGTAAGTTGGTTATCAGCCAGCGTTTGTCCGTCATACAAACGGCCTGATTTGGACACTGGGAGCACAATAGAACATGAAGACAGTTTAAACATCCAATTATGTCCTCCGTCCATTCATCTGTGGACGATCAATTTCTTCTGGTTCACTGAATCACTGAATAATTGTTAATTTAGTTCCTGTCATTATGAATGAGTCTACCGTGCATCCATCCATCCATCCATCCATCCATCCGTTTGTTCATTCTTCCATGAAGAAATAAACTACACTGTAAGGCAGATTGTTGGGCAGGAGTAGACAGGACTTTTGATGGAAAATAAAATGAATGACAGACTGGAAGAGAACAGACTCCTGTGCTGGAGATAAATGCCATGAACAAAAGAAGCCTTTGCAGTTAATCCTGAGTGAGGTTTCTTCTACAGGCTGTTTGAATTCTTACTCCCACACGGTTCTCATTACAACAAACTTGCTCACTTCTCTCTGCGTGTGTCTGTACACGGTCTCATCTAATGCAGTTTTCAATTCACTTCAGTAGAAAGTGCTTTAACGGGCATGAAAAAGTGGTTACTGTATTCACAAAGCATAGACAATCAATGTGATATGAACATGACTGACATAAATGAAAAGACACACAGCTACACACAAACAAACTGATTTATTCTGTTAATTGTTTGTGTTTGAGTATGCATCTGCTCGTGCTTCTCTCTCTCTCTCTCTCTCTCTCTCTCTCTCTCAGTGAAATCCACTAAGTTTTTTTTTTCTTCTCCTACTGGCTGTTTGTGCTCCCTGTATAACCTTCTTCATGAGCATCCGTGCATCTCCAGAGCAGGATCAAACACGGGGGCCGACCGCGGTGACGAACAGAAAGTGTGGCACCCCCTTGATCTCACGGCCGGGACGGGATGTCCGGGAACTCTCCGGAAAGCTCTCGGGTCGCCGCTCGTTTGTTGTTTGTGTGACTTTTGAAGAGGTTGTTTAGGTTGAAAGAGCATATCGTTGGATCACCACATAGATCATTCAAAAAGTGGGGCCGCTGAAACACTGCTGGGTCCAAAAAGCTGTAGTCCTAGTCCTAAATAGGGTTTATGTAGATTTAGTAAACATGTTTACAGTTCTGGGGACCAGGACGCTGAGAGATGATGGTGCTTAGTGTAAGCTGATTGGCAAACTACCACTTTACGTACACGCTAACAGATCGCGCGCGGTCGATGCTAAAGCTATGTATGGTGAATGACGTGATTGGAACAATGAAGGTATTGATGCTTTTTGGCTGTAGTATGTCTTTAATTGCTTTCTTTCTTTCTTTCTTTCTTTCTTTTTTTTCACTGTTGTTTGATTTTGAAGAAGCCTCTTCAGTTGATTTCCTTTGTTGCGGGTTTCTGTAAAAAAAAAAGCGCTACCGACAGGATAAAACTCTCTCTCTCTCTCTCTCTCTCTCTCTCTGTCTCTCTCTCTCTCTCTCGCTCTCTCTCTCTCTCTCTCAGAGCGTGAGTGTGTAGACCGAGTGAAGCTGCTGCTGTAGTTTTGTATTGTGCAATCTGAGTTACTCTGTTACTAGAGCAGATTACTGTTCTCCCCCAGTATGAGTCTTCTCTCTTCTCCTCCTTTTTTTTTTTGTCTGTTCTGTTCTGCTTTCCTCATAGCGCCGTGACTTGGAAATCAATTATCTGAGGCCTCCTGTGGACTCTGTGTATGTGTGTGTGTGTGCTGTTTGAGAAGAGTGTGTTTTGTGACTCCGTTGCTTGTACAGAAGTGTAAAGGAGAGTCACTGTGTAATTGTCTCTCTCACTCTTGTTCTGTGTGTGTGTGTGTTTGTGTCTATGTGTCTGTGGGTGTGTAAGAGCCACAACATAATTGTCCCTCTCTCTCTCTCTCGTCCCACTGTGTGTGTGTGTGTGTGTGTGTGTGCGTGCGTGTGTGTGTGTTTGGGGGTGAGCGAGAGACCGAATTAATTTGCCTTGTTGTCGACACACAGTTCCCGGGAGGGTGCGTGTTCAGGCGGTAATCACCGTGACCACCATGTGTGCAAGCAGCCGGTGGTCCCTCGTTATTATCTGCGCGTGCGTGCGTGCGAATGTGTGTATGTGTGTTAAATTACCTGCGCAGGACAACTCGGTGAGTAATGCTCGGTAGGTTAGGCCTACCTCACGGCAGCTCCTCTCGCGGTTCGTCCGCGTTAGCCGGTCACACAGCTACGCGTTCCGCGGTAGGTATCGAACGCGCTAATTTCGCTTCTTAACGACCGAGTCTGCTTTTTCTGTGACAACGAATCTTATTAATTCTGCGCTCTGCCCATCATTAATATTACATGATAGCGCTGGCGGAGAGTTTCCCAGGCGTAATCTGTCTCTCCCCAGAGAAGTCCCTCGGCCCCACACCGCAGAGACAGCGGTCCTGGAGGGTAAGAATCGGCCGAAACCCTGGATATAATTACGGCAAAAGGTCCCCACCTCTGTTTGATTTCGCGGCCTATTATTTCATTAATAAGACAACAGGGAGAAGGAGAGAGCTAATATGAGAGGGATGGATTGTCTACTTTCCCTTAATGCGGCCCTGCAAGCTTCTAAATAGGGTTACGGGGGGAAAAAAAATCTACCATTTTTCACAATATCTAAATTTATCTATTTTTATTTTTCCGGTGCAACTGGGACCTGTAGTTATGATAATATATCATAATTAATGTTATGAGCGCGAGTTCCTGCTTTCTTCTTTGTAAGGTTTAGAAAATAGATGTGAACGAATAATTTTTCTTTTTTCTTTTTTTTTTTTCTCATTTCTTTGTGCAGTCAGAGTGGGCTGAAATCTTTCTGGAGGTCACACTGTCTGATTTATTGGAGGAGAAGAAAACAGGCAGGCCAAGAGGGGCCAGGGAGTTGGGCTGTTGTGTTGTGTTGTGCTCTGTGTGTGTGTGTGTGTGTGTGTGCGTGTGTGTGTGTATGTGTGTATGAGTGTTTGTGAGTGTGTGTGTGTGTGTGTGTATGAGTGTGTGTGTGTGTGTGTGTGTGTGTGTGTGTGTGTGTGTGTGTCGGGGGGGGTGTCTCTGTAGTACTGAGGTAATTAAGAACCACGGCTAAACGGGGAACAGTCACCTTGTGTTCCTCCAGGAGACTCTGTGGAAGTGGGGCTTACATTTACTACATGAAGGTACTCTGCCAAAACGTGTTCCCCCCACCCCCCGTTCCACTATGGTTGCTTTTCAATTAAACTTTATCGATTTGAGTAAGCGAGTGACAGAGAGAGAGAGAGAGAGAGAGAGAGGGCGAGAGAGAGAGAGAGACTGACAGCTAGTCCAAAGTGAGTGATGCCCTGTCACCTCAAACATGACTTCAGTGAGTTATTTCTCTCTCTCTCTCTCTCTCTCTCTCTCTCTCTCTCTCTCTCTCTCTCCCTCTCTTTCTCTCCATAAATCCCTCAACCCTATCAGTGTCACTTATGTCCCCTCTCTACTCTCTCGTTTTCCCCTCATTTCTCGCTCTGTCCATCCCTGTTGTACAGTGAATGTCAAGGGAACGTTAATCCTGTTATCTCAGCGGACGCAGACTGTCAGCAAAGTGCGTTCACACACACACACACACACACACACGCGCGCGCACACACACACACACACATTCATACAAACACACACGTCAAGAATTGCACTCCACTAGGCCATTTTCACACATAAACTCTAATTGTTTTATTAGACCTTCCAAGACAGACTCTCTTTCATACAGAAACTTACACTATTAGCTACCCACAGACTGTGAAACACACACACACACACACACGCATATACACACGCACACACGCATTACATCAAAGCCTTCCCTTCTAATGTGCTAGGTTACCTAATACACCCTCCATCCCTAGTTTCAGTGGGGGTTTTTTCTCTCCTTCTCTCTGTCTCTGTGATCCACTGTGGTTCTTCCTGTTAAGTGAACACTGGTAGAAAAACATAACCACAACAGGAATGTTTGACCTCAGGAAGAAAAGGTGTGTGTGTGTGCGTGCGTGCGTGTGTGTGTGTGTGGCCTACAATCTCAGATCAATAAAAATGAGCTCCAAATAACAGGACTTGAAAAAGTTAATGATGCAACAAATGAGGTCATATGCTATGTAGCCTTTAAAGCTAACATGTGTGCGTGTGTGTGTGTGTGGGTGTGTGTGTGTGTGTGTGCGCGTCCAACCCTCTGCTGCATTAGCAGTGCATTTGGAGTGAAGCGTCGGCGCTTTTTTGCTAATGGCGGGACAGACGGTCGGGGGAAAAAACGGACAATTTACAGTGAAAAGATGAAACAGTTAAATGAGTGAAAAAAAAAA